>NC_053025.1:583772099-583906804 GCF_003073215.2 Triticum urartu
TATTAAGACCATGTATTTCTTCAATAGGTGGTAAATTCTTAACATCTTCAGCTTTAATACCTTTTTCTTTCATAGATTTCTTTGCCTCTTGCATATCTTCGGGTCTAAGACATCGAATACCCCTTTTCTTCAGAGTTGGCTTAGGAGTTGGTTCAGGAAATGTCCAATTATTTTCATTAGTCAACATATTATTCAATAGAAATTCAGCTTGATCAACTATTCTTTCCCTGAAAACACAACCAGCGCAACTATCTAGGTAATCTCTGGAAGCATCGGTTAGTCACCCCAGGCTTTACACTTTATGCTTCCGGCTCGTATGTTGTGTGGAATTGTGAGCGGATAACAATTTCACACAGGAAACAGCTATGACCATGATTACGCCAAGCTATTTAGGTGAGACTATAGAATACTCAAGCTTGTGGGAGAATCTCTTCTTCAATTTGCACAAAATTATATATTTCCCTCAACACAACTTGTTTCTTATGAGCAGGAAAATATTTAGTAGAGAAGTAATAAATCATATCCTGGGGACTACGCACACAACCAGAATCAAGAGAATTAAACCATGTTTTAGCATCACCCTTAATTGAGAACGGAAATAATTTGAGGATATAATAATAGTGAGTTTTCTCTTCATTAGTGAACAGGGTGGCTATATCATTTAATTTAGTAAGATGTGCCACAACAGTTTGAGATTCATAGCCATAAAAAGGATCAGATTCAACCAAAGTAATTAACTCGGGGTCGACAGAGAAATCATAATCCTTATCAGTAATAAAGATAGGTGAAGTAGCAAAAGTAGGGTCATATTTCATTCTAGCATTCACAGATTTTTCTATCAGCTTAGCTAGTAATTTCTTAAGATTAGATCTATCGATGCAAGCAAGAAAGTCTCTAGCAGTTTCTTAATCCATAAAAGAACCCTCAGGCACAACAGGCAATTCATATCTAGGGGGAGAATCTTCATCATCACTTTCATCAATATTATCATATTCAATAATTTCATTCTCTCTAGCACTACCAAGTTGTGCATCAAGATATTCACCTAGTGGCACAGTAGTATCAAGCATAGAAGTAGTTTCATCATAAATATCACACATAGCAGAAGTAGCATCATCAATAACATGCGACCTATCGGAATCAATAGCAGCAATAGGTGTCACAAGTTTACTCATAACAGAAGGTGAATCAAGTGCAGAGCTAGATGGCAGTTCCTTACCTCCCCTCGTAGTTGAGGGATAAATTTTGGTTCTTTGATCTTTCAAGTTCTTCATAGTGATCAACAAATATAAATCCCAAGTGACTCAAAGAATAGAGCTATGCTCCCCGGCAACGGCGCCAGAAAATAGTCTTGATAACCCACAAGTATAGGGGATCGCAACAATTTTCGAGGGTAGAGTATTCAACCCAAATTTATTGATTCGACACAAGGGGAGCCAAAGAATATTCTCAAGTATTAGCAGCTGAGTTGTCAATTCAATGACACCTGGATAACTTAATATCTGCGGCAAAGTATTTAGTAGCAAAGTAATATGATAGTAGCGGTAACAGTGGCAAAAGTAACGGTAGCAGTTTTGGTTTTATAGTGATTGTAACAGTAGCAACGGAAAAGTAGATAAGCGGAGAACAATATATGAAAAGCTCGTGGGCATTGGATCGGTGATGGAGAATTATGTCGGATGCAATTCCTTATGTAAAAGTTATAACCTAGGGTGACACAGAACTAGCTCCAGTTCATCAATGTAATGTAGGCATGTATTCCGAATATAGTCATACGTGCTTATGGAAAAGAACTTGCATGACATCTTTTGTCCTACCCTCCCGTGGCAGCGGGGTCCTATTGGAAACTAAGGGATATTAAGGCCTCCTTTTAATAGAGTACCGGACCAAAGCATTAGCACTTAGTGAATACATGAACTCCTCAAGCTACGGTCATCACCGGTAAGTGTCCCGATTATTTTCACTTCGGTGTTAACGGATCATAACACATAATAGGTGACTATAGACTTGCAAGATAGGATCAAGAACACAAATATATTCATGAAAACATAATAGGTTCAGATCTGAAATCATGGCACTCGGACCCTAGTGACAAGCATTAAGCATAGCAAAGTCATAGCAACATCAATCTCAGAACATAGTAGATACTAGGGATCAAACCCTAACAGAACTAACTCGATTACATGGTAAATCTCATCCAACTCATCACCGTCCAGCAAGCCTACGATGGAATTACTCACGCACGGCGGCGAGCATCATGAAATCGGTGATGGAGGAAGGTTGATGATGACGATGGCGATGGATCCCCCTCTCCGGAGCCCCGAATGGACTCCAGATCAGCCCTCCCCAGAGAGTTTAGGGCTTGGCGGCGGCTCCGTATTGTAAAACGTGATGAATCCTTCTCTCTGATTTTTTTCTCCCGGAACACGAATATATGGAGTTGGAGTTGAGGTCGGTGGAGCACCAGGGGGCCCACGAGGCAGGGGGCGCGCCCAGGGGGGTAGGCGCGCCCCCACCCTCGTTGACAGGGTGTGGGCCCCTTGGCCTTGATTCTTTCGCCAATATTTTTTATTAATTCCAAAAATAATCTCCGTTGATTTTCAAGTCATTTCGAGAACTTTTATTTCTGCAAAAAAAGAACACCATGGCAATTCTGCTAAAAACAACGTCAGTCCGGGTTAGTTCCATTCAAATCATGCAAGTTAGAGTCCAAAACAAGGGCAAAAGTGTTTGGAAAAGTAGATACGACGGAGACGTATCAATCGCCATCGTCAGCAGTGTTGGGGAAGTCATTTTCCTCAAAGTTGAAGATTGACTTGCTGACGAAAGCTGTAGCGAGGGCTAGGCTCGCCACACCAGAGTCTGACTCCTCAGATGCCTCCTCTTCCTCATTTTCCTCAGATTCAGCTTCAGAGTCCATTTCCTTGCCAATGAATGCCCGAGCCTTTTTGGAGCTGCTCTTCTTGTGTGATGAATACTTCGGAGATCTTGACAAATTCATCACTGAGGAAATTCAAGGCGAGGAATTTCCTAAGTCACGAACGACTAGCAGCAGAATAAGTACTTAGATGCAAGCGTAACAGAGCAGTAGCACAATCACTACTGCATGATACTACTAATGCGACACTATGATTAGAGAGCCTTTGAAAAAATTGTGTGCGATGCAATAATCGCAAACAGTGGTGTAAAAACCCCATCAAAAAAGGTGCAAAACGTTTGCGACGGTGAAGCCATCAAACACGGTTCATATTTTAGTTGCGTGTGCGATGCAGGACACATGGTTAATCCATTCAAACTGTCTACGATGAGGAAGAACAACAGAAACGGGCAGCCATAACAATGTGTGTGCGATGCAGGACACACAGTTAATCCATTCGAACTGTTTGCGATGAGGTAGAACAACAGAAACGGGCAGCCATATGAATGTGTGTGTGATATACGGCATACGGTTAGCTCAGACGAACTATTTTTGATTAGGGAACACAACAAAAAGGTTCAACTTAACAAGATGTGTGTGATATGCGGCATACAGTTCACCTGGATGAACTATTTGCGATGAGCCAAAAGAACACAAATGAGTCGTGTAAATAAGACGTGTGTGATACATGGCAAACAGCCGACTCGGATGAACTGTTTGCGATGAGAAATTACAACACAGGCGGTCAATACAGTTACTTCGTGTACGATTCTGTGTGTACAAAAAACTTTGAAAAATGCAAACTATTTGCTTGCGGTGGCGGAGTATCGCACACGATGCGTCTGCGAGTACTCGTGTGCGATGATTAGTATGTTACACATACGTTTCCTTATGTTAACATGTGTGTGAATTTGCAATATGGACAGTTAATATGCAAATGCCTTTCGGACATCGAGCACACGCTTAAAATCAATGAACTATGTACGATACTAATACTTCCCATGAAAGCTTATGAACTTTGGTAACAACATTTGAGTAACATATATATGGTGGTTACACTAGTCGACAAAAGGAGGATCTTCGTAACAAGGTTTTGACAACCATATCCATATCTACATACTTAACATAGTAACAACTATCACATTTTAAGAGGCTAAGGGCCAACAACCATATGGTCCATATCTACATACTTAACATATATAGTAACAACCAGCAGATTTTAAGAGGCCGAGGTCCAACAACCACAACTATCCACTGGAAGTAGCTTGATCACGGCGACTCGGCATCTCATCAATGAAAAGGAAGAGCCCTCCTGTGCCTTGGTAGAGCATGAGTAGAACAGTGTCTCCAATTTTTCATTATGGATGCATTGCCACGAGAAGCGAGAACTTGTTAATTTGAATGGTTCCATTTCTGCGGGAAATGCAATACCTTGCAATCACTTTGGTGTTATTAGCAGGCACAAGTGTAATTCGGCCATGGCGGAAAATTGATCCAGGAACTGCTACAGGGGCAATTTCTATTGACATGTAGAATAAAAAACAATTGTAACATATCGTTGAAGATATATATAGTTTATGAGCATCAACATTAAAATAAGACTTTTTACTAGCATTTTGTGCACACAATTGGTCTTGTTCAGTGTGTGCACCATAGGTCTAATTAATCCCATCCAAAATCCAGAGTTCATACGATGTGCTATCTCTGTCAGATTATCAACAAAGTTTATGACATGCTTCAAGTCCTTCGAGTGAAATTTGGTATGCTTAGTAACATACAGATCGTTCACTATGCATCCAACGTATCTTGATTAAAAGGTGGAAAGGTGTTATTTATTCAGAACATGGCAGAAGAATATATAGCGTGCATAAATTGGTAAATAGAATTTGTTACTGCCTAGGAACGGAGTCAGAATATGATATCACAATTGGTTGCTTAAATAGTGATCAATTGGTTGCTTAAATAGTAATATGACAACATGGAGAAAGTTGAGAGGGCACTAACCTCGATCAGACTTTGATCGGCTAATGATGATGGGGAAGTAAACATCCATGTTAATTAGACCAGGCTGTGGTGCACGCACTAGAATTTTATTGCCAGCTTTCATTTCATAACACTTAGACATTTTTCTCCAAAGGTATGCATTAAAATAGGAGTGACCATCATTATTAAGTTTTACGCTAGACGTCATTGTAAATCCATGTTGCGTTGTCAATATGACATCCTGGGAGTCATCAACAAAGTAAAGCCCAAGATTTCCTTCTACTCTTGTTCTTGCAAAGCAAGGGATGTACTGCTTGAAATGAAAATTAAGATCGTAAATTAGATATATTGAAATAACAGAGAAAGATGCAAATATGGGAGTAACTGATAGAACAGATCCATATATATAGATGAAAGCAAAGTACAAAAATATAGAATTAAAAATAGATAATGTAACAAAGATTTGATGCAAATATATAGATAATGTAGCAACAGACGGTATATGTTCACAAATTTAGGCCATGTCGATCGTGGTAGGTTGAGATTGAACATACCGAGCGCTCCCTGAAGTCATACGGAATGGTGAGATAGAACTTCGTTTCCCACTGGTCACGACCACAGTTGCCCGATTTGTGCTTGCACTGTGGACACATGAATGAACACCCACGAATCAGCTAGAACAAAAATGATTCCACAACGATTTCCGCCGGTTGATTAACAGTGACGGACGGACTGCGATAAGAGATGAGTGCATATTTTGCTAATTAAGTTGATTACCTTCTCCATGAGAAAAATCCCCGGCCCAATCCCGCAGAAAAACCCCTGTCGACCAGAGTCTAGAATGTCGGTGCAAATAGGCGGCGGAAAGTGGTAGGGGCGAAATCCGGTGCCGTTTGGAGCGCGACCTACACACGCCGCCAACAACCGTCGAGCTTAGGGTGTAGACTTGCGGAGGAGTCCGCGGCGAGTGAGTGGGGATGAAGTGGGTGAGGGTATTCTTTTTTCCTTTTGCATATGTGAGTTAACACACATGATTCACAGAGGCGACGGAGATGAATCGTGTGCGATAGTAAATCACCGAGATTGAATGGGAATCCAAATTTCCTTTCTCCTTCATCCATGAGTTTTTTTCTATGATGAACATAAACCATGCTAATCACAGTGTTCAAATTTGACACTTTTCTGGGTTCATTTACAATATTTAGGGGATTATGTGCATTTTGTAGGCATTAATGCACATGATTCATATTCAAACAATCGGTGCATCAAACAGTGCACAAGAACGGTCTGGAAAAACCATACTCGTGGTATTTAGTAATTTCTCAGGCCTTTTGCAAGGAATGGGCAGAGATTTCAATGGAATGTGTGGCAATAGTCAACCACAAATGCGTCATTTACTAGGTTATCAACTATAGAACAATGAAATATGTGCTTGAAAAACATGACGGCTGGCATGGTGCCATGGTATGGCCACACCATGCCCTGGTTAAAAAGATGAGAAGGTTTGATTTATGTCGTCATGGACGCCCTTCATAAATCGAACCATCACCGAGGAAGTTCAATGCTTTCGAGAGGGAAATCACCAAGATTGAAGGGGAATCCAAATTTCCATCCTATTTTGTCATTCAGTTTTTTTCCAACGATCAACATACCGCCTCAAATGCAACATGTTCAAATTTGACATTTTTTCGAACTCATTTACTACATTTAGGGGATTATGTGTATTTTCTAGGCATTAATTATGCACATAATTCAAATTCGAACAATCGGTGCATGAAAAGGTGCACAAGAATGGTCTGGAAAACCATGCTCGTGTTATTGAGTACATTATCATGCCTTTTACAAGAAATGGGTAGATATTTCAAGGAAATGTGTGGCAATGGTCAACCATAAACGCATCGTTTACTAGGTTAACAACTATACAAAAATGAAATACATGCTTGGAAAACATGACGCCTGGTGTGGTGCCGTGGTATGACCTCACCGTGCCCTGGTAAAAATATCTTCATGCACGCCTTTCATAAAACGAACCATCACCGAGGAATTTTCACGGTTTCGAGGGGGAAATCACCAAGATTGAAGGGGGGTCCAAATTTCCTTTGTCCTTTGTCCACGAGTTTTTTCTATGATGAACATACAACCTGCAAATCACCGTGTTCAAATTTGGCACTTTTCCGGGTTCATTTGCCATATTTAGGGGATTATGTGCATTTCCTAGGCATTAATGCACATAATTCAAGTTCAAACAATCGGTGCATGAAAGGGTCCACAAGAACGGCCTGGAAAACCATGCTCGTGCCATTTAGTAAATCCGCATGCCTTTTACAAGGAATAATGGATAGATATTCCGATGAAATGTGTGGCAATAGTCAACCACAAATGTTTGTTTGTTGGGGTTTCAACTATAGAAAAAATGAAATAGATGCTTAAAAACATGACACCTGACATGGTGCCATGGTATGACCTCACCATGCCCTGATAAAAATTTGAGAAGGTTTGTCTCATGCCATCATGCACGCCCTTCATAAATCGAACCATCACCGAGGAAGTTCCATGCTTTCAAGAGAGAAATCCCCAAGATTGAAGGGGAATCCAAATTTTTGTCCTAGTTTGTCATTCAGTTTTTTCAAATGATCAACATACCGCCTCAAATGCAACGTGTTCAAATTTGACATTTTCCCGGGCTCATTTACCATATTTAGGGGATTATGTGCATTTTCTAGGTATTAATGGACATAATTCAAATTTGAACAATCGATGCATGAAAAGGTGCACAAGAACGGTCTGGAAAACCATGCTCGTGTTATTGAGTACATTCTCATGCCTTTTACAAGGAATGGGCAGATATTTCAAGGAAATGTGTGGCAATAGTCAACTATAAACACGTCGTTTACTTGGTTAACAACTATACAAAAAATGAAACACATGGTTGGAAAACATGACGCCTGGCATAATGTTGTAGAATATGATATGTTTGATTCCTTGCAACAGTATTGCGATATAAAGGTGGTGATATTAGAGTCGTGCAAGTTGAGTAATTGTGAAATTGAGAAATACTTGTGTTGAGGTTTGCAAGTCCCGTAGCATGCACGTATGGTAAACGTCGTGTGACAAATTTGAAGCATGGGGTGTTCTTTGATTGCTTTCCTTATGAGTAGCGGTCGGGGACGAGCGATGGTATTTTCCTACCATTCTATCCCCCTAGGGGCATGCATAGTAGTACTTTGCTTTGAGGGCTAATAAACTTTTGCAATAAGTATATGAGTTCTTTATGACTAAGGTGAGTCCATGAATTATACACACTCTCACCCTTCCATCATTGCTAGCCTCTTCGGCACCGTGCATTGCCCTTTCTCACCTCGAGAGTTGGTGCAAACTTCGCTGGTGCATCCAAACCCCGTGATACGATACACTCTATCACACATAAGCCTCCTTATATCTTCCTCAAAACAGCCACCATACCTACCTATCATGCCATTCCGAGATATATTGCCATGCAACTTCCATCATCATATATATGACTTGAGCATTTGTTGTCATATTGATTTGCATGATCGTAAGATAGCTAGCATGATGTTTTCATGGCTTGTCCGTTTTTTGATGTCATTGCTATGCTAGATCATTACACATCTCCGTACACCGCCGGAGGCATTCATATAGAGTCATATCTTTGTTCTAGATATCAAGTTGTAATATTGAGTTGTAAGTAAATAAAAGTGTGATGATCATCATTATTAGAGCATTGTCCTAGTGAGGAAAGGATGATGGAGACTATCATTCCCCCACAAGTCGGGATGAGACTCCGGACAAAAAAATAAAAAAAAAGAGAAAAAGAGAAAGGCCCAAAAAAGAGAGAAGGCCCAAAAACAAAAAACAAAAAATGAGAGGAAAAGAGAGAAAGGGCAATGTGACTATCCTTTTACCACACTTGTGCTTCAGAGTAGCACCATGTTCTTCATATAGAGAGTCTCTTGAGTTAACACTTTCATATACTAGTGGGAATTTCCATTATAGAACTTGGCTTGTATATTCCAACGATGGGCTTCCTCAAATGCCCTAGGTCTTCATGAGCAAGCAAGTTGGATGCACACCCACTTAGTTTCAGTTTGAGCTTTCATATACTTATAGCTCTAGTGCATTCGTTGCATGGCCATCCCTACTCCTCACATTAACATCAATTGACGGGCATCTCCACAGCCCGTTGATTAGCCGCGTCGATGTTCAATTTATGAAAAGCGCGTATCACGACATAAGAAAAACATTTTCCAATTTTTACTAGGGCATGGTGAGGCCATACCATGGCACCATGCCATGCGTCATGTTTTCCAACCATGTGTTTCATATTTTGTATAGTTGTTAACCCATAAACGATGCATTTATGGTTGACTATTGCCACACATTTCCTTGAAATATCTGCCCATTCCTTGTAAAAGGCATGAGAATGTACTCAATAACACGAGCATGGTTTTCCAGACCGTTCTTGTGCACCTTTTCATGCACCGATTGTTCAAATTTGAATTATGTCCATTAATACCTAGAAAATGCACAAAATCCCCTAAATATGGTAAATGAGCCCGGGAAAATGTCAAATTTGAACACGTTGCATTTGAAGCGGTATGTTGATCGTTGGAAAAAACTGAATGAAAAACTAGGACGAAAATTTGGATTCCCCTTCAATCATAAATTTTTTGATGTGGAATACTACCTAGGATAATATTGATCACATATCTAATCATGGCATGAATATTAAGATACGAGTGATTCAAAGCAATAGTCTATCATTTGACATAAAAACAATAATACTTCAAGCCTACTAATAAAGCAATCATGTCTTTTCAAAATAACAAGGCCAAAGAAAGTTATCCCTACAAAATCATATAGTCTGGCTATGCTCCATCTTCACCACATAAAATATTCAAATCATGCACACCCCCGTTGACAAGACGAGCAATCCGTTCATACTTTTTAACGCGCTTCAGCTTTTTCAACCCTCACGCAATACATGAGTGTGAGCCATGGACATAGCACTATAGGTGGAATAGAATATGATGATGGGGGTTGTGTGGAGAAGACAAAAAGGGAGAAAGTCTCACATTGACGTGGCTAATCAATGGGCTAGGGAGATGCCCATCAATTGATGTCAATGTGAGGAGTAGGGATTGCCATGCAACGGATGCATTAGAGCTATAAGTGTATGAAAGTTCAAACTGAAACTAAGTGGGTGTGCATCCAACTTGCTTGCTCATGAAGACCTCGGGCATTTGAGGAATCCCATCATCGGAATATACAAGCCAAGTTCTATAATGAAAATTCCCACTAGTATATGAAAGTGATAACTCTAGAGCCTCTCTATATGAAGAACATGGTGCTACTCTGAAGCACAAGTGTAGTAAAAGGATAGTAACATTGCCCCTTCTCTCTTTTTCTCTCATTTTTTTTGTTTTTTTAGTGGGCTTCTTTGGCCTCTCTTTTTTACTTGGGCTTCTTTGGCCTCTTTTATTTTGATAACCTCACATGGGACAATGTTCTAATAACGATGATCATCACACTTTTATTTACTTACAACTCAATATTACAACTCGATATCTAGAACAAAGATATGACTCTATGAATGCCTCCGGCAGTGTACCGGGATGTGCAATGATCTGTAGCGACCCGACCTCAGATGGTCAAGTCTCTGTGCTTCAGTGTCATCCCTGGATCGGTAATGTTGACACACACGGTACTCGAAGGATTTATAACAGAGTAGCAATCACACACTTATTACATCAAATGTCTCAAGAGAGAACTAATTACAATAATATGGCTTAAGGCCATCTAATGCGATAACAGCGGAAGGCTTGGAAGATAAAGTGAGTCCATCAACTCCAACGGCATAGCTGAGCTGCACGGCAACGACCTAACGAACCTTACTCCTCGTCTGAAAAGACTGCAACATAATACGTTGCAGCCCGAAAACGGGTCAGCACATGGAATATGCTGGCAAAGTAACACAGTAGAGCAAGAACAGAATAATGCTGTCACTACATGCATATTTGGCTGGTGGAAAGCTCTATGGTTTATAGTTTTTGCGAAAAGCCAATTTTCCCTACAACAAAGGAATAGATTTTAATTTTACTATCATGGTAGTTGAAACATCATTGAGAAGGTTCCTCCAACTCAATCTCAATTAAAGTGATTAACAACCCAACAGTATTAATTAAAAGTGATGAGATACATGGGATAACCCAATTACTAGATACTCAAGAATTGTCCATAACCGGGGACACGGCTAACCATGATTAGATTGTACACTCTGCAGAGGTTTGCGCACTTTTCCCCACAAGACTCGATCTCCTCCATTGGATTTCTCGCACTACAGAGTGTTTGAGAAACGGATGACCGAGACACGGTCTTTCAGAAACATTAACTCTCTACTCCGGACAGACCATACCAAACCTACATCCCACTACCTGCTGATCTGCCTCTTCAAGAGCTTCATGTAACTTACTCAACTATGATAGAGCCCATAATAGCTTGTGGCTGCACACGGAAGTTTCTAGCATGAATCATCTCAGTTCCCTTTGAGCCTCGGTGGCGGTCCATAGGAAGATCACACGGGTACTCCAGGATTTTCAAAAAATACAGGCAACACTGGGTACTCCAGGTGCCTCAATCCACCCAGTTGTTAATTTAAGTTGCCACCTTAAGTTGAACCATTAATTAACTACTCACATCTGTCATGGATTTCACTCAAACCCAAACCAAGTCTACGAGCATAGCATAGCATAGTAATATAAGCAACGCATAGAGTAACTCCGAAGGGTTTGAATGTAACAGGGCAATAGGTTCTACATCAACAACTACTTCCCAACCCACAAGTTAATGACATACTAATCATGCAATGTTTGAGGATTGGAACTAATGCATAAAAACTAGGTGATAAAAGGGGTATGATCAAAGTGTTACTTGCCTTGCTGACGATCTGCGAAACCTAGAGACTCGTAGTAGCACGCTTCGCACTCTGGGTGTTCTATCGCAAGCAAACAATAGCATACATAAGTAACGGGCTACAATGCATAAGCAAAAACTCAAATAAAAGAGGTTGACCAGAAAGTTCAAATTAAGAACTCCGGTACGCAAAAAGAATCAAATCAAACGGAGCAACGAAACTCAAACGGCGAAAGAAAGAAGCTTCGTTTACTAATCTGAGACTAGGTCAAATTTTATAGTAGCAAAAACTTGTTTGAGTTGGTTAAACGGAAAGAGGGTTTCGAGACAAAACTCCAGGCGCTTGAATCACCTGATTCCGACTAACGAGCGAAAAGAAGAACAGAAACTAAGATCGGATCAGAAATCGCGATCAGAGAAAATCACGGGATAAATCCAATAAAAGAAAACTGATGAACAGATTAACGGACGAGCGTTCGTTAGTTGTAACTAACGGGCAAAAACCGTTCGTTAAAATGAACATACGGACGAACGTCCACTAACTAGAAGAACCGAAAAAAACTGGCGAATTCGAAAAAACGGATCTAGGGTTTTCTAAAAAAAACGATCGGTTTAAAAAAACCGGGTGCAACCTCCGGCGGGGGCTCCGGCAAGGCGAGGTGGCGGGGTGGCGGCTTGTGGGGCGGCGGCGGCTTGCGGGGGCGGCGGCGGCGGCGTTCGGCGGCGGCAGCGGCTTAGCGCGGCGAAGGCTAGCGCGGGCGGCGGGGAAGGGGGGCTCGGGCGGCGCGTATATAAAGGGGGCGGGGCGGCTTGGACTAGGGGCCAAGGCGGCGGCGGTGGAGTCCGGCTCGGACTCCTCGTCCGAGTCGGCGGCGGCGGCGCGCGCGCGGGGAAGGCGGCGGCGGCGGCCTGGCTCGGCTGGGCCTTAGGCCCAGTCGGGCACGGGAACCCTTTTTTTAAAAAAGAAAAATAATTTCGCCGACAGAAGAAAAATCCTAGAAAAATTAATAAATATCTAAAAATGCCAAAATAAATTTCACCGTCTAAATAAAATATTTAGAACAAGATGAACATTTTCTTGGCCCTGAAATGCAATTTTGAAAATGTGCAATTTTTCTAATGCAAACAAAATTGCAAATAAAATCCAAATAAAACAAATATTTGATTTTATTATTTTTCCTCCAATATTTCATTTATTTTGGAGAAGTCATATTATCTCCTCTCTTGTATTTAGATATGAAATATTTTCGGAGAGAAAAATAATTAAAACCAAAATCCTTGTTTCAAAATTTGATAAAAGAATCAAATATGAAAACCGGGAAATCCCCAACTCTCTCCGAGGGTCCTTGAGTTGCTTAGGATTTTTGAGGATTACGGAACGGAAAAGCAATAAAACATGATATGCAATGATGACTATGTATAACATTCTAAATTGAAAATTTGGGATGTTACATGATCTAGCGTAGCAATGACATCAAAAAACGGACAAGCCATGAAAACATCATGCTAGCTATCTTACGATCATGCAAAGCAATATGACAATAAATGCTCAAGTCATGTATATGATGATGATGGAAGTTGCATGGCAATATATCTCGGAATGGCTATGGAAATGCCATAATAGGTAGGTATGGTGGCTGTTTTGAGGAAGATATAAGGAGGCTTATGTGTGATAGAATGTATCGTATCATGGGGTTTGGATGCATCGGTGAAGTTTGCACCAACTCTTCAGGTGAGAAAGGGCAATGCACGGTACCGAAGAGGCTAGCAATGATGGAAGGGTGAGAGTGCGTATAACCCATGGAGTCAACATTAGTCATAAAGAACTCACGTACTTATTGCAAAAATCTATTAGCCATCGAAACAAAGTACTACGCGCATGCTCCTAGGGGGATAGATTGGTAGGAAAAGACCATCGCTCGTCCCTGACCGCCACTCATAAGGAAGACAATCAATGAATGAATCATGCTCCGACTTCATCACATAATGGTTCACCATACGTGCATGATACAAGAATCACAAACTTCAACACAAGTATTTCTACAATCCACAACTACCCACTAGCATGACTCTAATATCACCATCTTTATATCACAAAACTATTGCAAGGAATAAAACACATCATATTCCGTGATCTACAAGTTTTATGTAGGATTTTATGACTAACCATGTGAATGAACAATTCATGTCATCTCTCTAAATAGATATAAGTGAAGAAAGAGAGTTTAATTCTTTCTACAAAAGATATGTCCACACTCTAACAAATATAAGTGAAGCAAAAGAGCATTCTACAAATGGCGGTTTTCTATGTGAAGAGAAACAGGCAATCCAAACTTCAAATGATATAAGTGAAGCACATGAAGCATTCTATAAAGCCTTACTCAAAAGATTTAAGTGAAGTGCAATGAGTATTCTATAAATCAACTATGGAATATCTCATACCATCATGGTGCATAAAAGAAAAGTGAAAACTAAATGCAAAATACGCTGCAAGATTTGCACATATCGCATGAACGAAACGAATCCGAAAACATACTGATACTTGTTGAACAAAGATGGGATGCCTTCCGGAGCATCCCCAAGCTTAGACGCTTGAGTCTCCTTGAATATTTACTTGGGGTGCCTTGGGCATCCCCAAGCTTGAGCTCTTGCCTCTTCTACTTCTCCTAATATCGAGACCTCCTCGAACTTCGAACACTTCATCCACACAAAACTCAACAGAAAGTTCGGTAAGATCCGTTAGTATAATAAAGCAAATCACTACTCTAAATACTGTTGCAAACCAATTCATATTTTTTTGCATTTTATCTACTGGAATATAACTTTTTGATGGTTTAATACACTGATAGAAATCGATAGTTTCATCAAAACAAACAAACTATGCATCAAAAACAGAATCTGTCTTAAACAGGACAGTCTGTAGTAATCTGAACATTCACCATACCTCTGGTACTCCAAAAATTCTGAAAAAATAAGGAAAAATTAAAAAAATTGTATGGAAAGACAGTGCAAAAGTTTCAGAACCGTTTAACGTTCTAGTAAAAAAATGTAAAATCACGCACTACAGCCAAAATTTCTGTTCTGCACCGCAGAAACCAACAAGCAATGTAAACATCCTAAAGGCAAATCTTGGCACATTATTTTTATAATACAAAGGAATTTTACAAGGGGATAATTATTTTTGTCGAAAATTTTCTGTAATCAAGATTCACAAAGTTTCTGTGAGAATGAACAAAGTTCAAGGAGCTCCCCCACTTCAACAATGCTTGTCTCTCTCACTTTGACTTTCCTTTTTGAAAAGTTTTGGGTTCCCTCTCTTTATTTTTTTGTTTTAAACTATATAAAAGCACTCAACAGAAATAAATGACTCTCTAAAACTTCCGGGTTGTCTCACTAGCAGTAGTTTCTTTAAATCCATTAAGCTAGGCATATAGTGCTCAAGTAATGAATCCACCCGAATCCCAAGGTATATCAAAGCCAATTTTAATTAACAATGACTAGGAAAATTGCCCGTGCGTTGCAACGGGAGAAAGAAAATCAAGGTAATATGTTCTCGTACGATGTTGCTCCAACTTTTTTCTAGAGGGCCTAGTTGTTCAAACTCAGCGGATATTACATATGTGCTCGTATTCATATGTACCAGCCCAATAAGTATGGCTCGAGACATAATATAATTTAGGACAGTGAATAAAACTTGGAGGATGGATATAATGAAATTATTGTACCACACCAAATTAATTTCAACAGAGATACGGCCAACCTCGGTGAATAGGGACAAGGTTGTAGTGTTATACCTTTTTTGCGAATTGTAGTGCTATACCTTGTTGTTGGCCCTTGTTGGTAGCGATGGTCCTCGTCAAATCCTCAGTCACTTGCAAACTACAGTAGAAAGAATTTCATATCCGCATGTTCTTTTAGTTTCCTTTCTTGAATTTACAAATGGTTTTACATGTGTCTATACATTCCTTAGCTTTATTTATCAGGTCAGTTTGGTAGGATACAGCCATATTAATTTCTACTGAATTGTGTAATCAAAAAAGGGGGAAGAGGCGCACCACAAATTATAGATTCTACATTTGCTAGATAGGTAAGTAATGTAGTCAATAACTTTTACTCTTTACTAATTCAGTATCAGTAAGGTTTATGGCATGGTACTAAGCAAACCGTTGTAGGTTGTTTCTATTTGCAACAATATAGCCCTAGTGCCGAATGAAAGCTACATGAAGGACCTTCCCAACTCAGAACAATCACTATTCAAGGTCACATTGACACATTAATGAATATGCACCTGAACTAATAGTATGAAATTAGATTGGAACATATCTAGTTTTTTACCAGAAGAACATATCTAGTATTTGCAAAAATATATATCAAAATAGCACGCATTTAGTTTAAACATGACAATTGTTGTGATTTCTAAATTGATGTGGCTACATTCTATTAGTGTCTTGGTATGAGTGAGAAATATCTAGTCTAAAAAGACAACACATAAATGAGAGCCTAAAAAGGAGTATTATTCAAATTATGTGCATCACATGCACAGCGGCGTGCAGCCATTTGGTAAATAGTCGAATTATAAGAATGAACTTGTATGTTGTGCCACTCGTAGAGGCACCAAGCTTAATTGTTCCTGGCAATAAAGCTGGCACCACCTCTCCTGAAACAGATTCACATATATAAAAGAAAAGGGCTAATAATAGGAGGCTTCTTCTTTGATCTCATCAACCGGATGTTCATTTTCTGGCTGCATCCAAATGATTGAAATGGAAGTATATCTAGAAGGTACAATAACTATGGTGACATGTACTGATCTGAGAAGTTGATTCAATAAAGAGTCTGGGGACATAAGATGTTGTGGTTGTATTTAGGTTCTGTAGCATGTAGGTGAGCAAATTCATCATATCAATATAAATATGAATCGACATGATAGAAACATACCACTTGAGTAGAGAGTGTAGCAGCTAGTGCTTCAGTCTTTTCTGAGTACTCACCGAGTGAGATTTTGAAACACTAGATCAAGAATTAAACTCATGAACCAACATGTTCAGATCATGTGGAGGTACAAATAGACATTAGAAGGTAACTTTCTTTGCTTCATGCATTACTCCAACCAGACATTCTCATCATCAAAATGCAGTGTAATAAATGGAAGGTCATCAAAATTTTAGTCTGAACCTCGTATACTTACATATACAGTATCCTGGTTTCATGGACAATTTGGTAATACATCCAAAAGTGAAAGAGTAATCAGATTTTGTAAGGATACATTGGCTAGTGCACACACGCTCATACCATGACCTACATAAAGCTACTCGGTGTTAAAACGCACCTTCGTCAGTCTGGGCATTGGAGAGAGAGAGAAAGATCCTCCTTGGAGCTGCGGCGATGGGTGCAACTATTGTCGTGCCAATTACTTGTCAAGATGAGCTGCTTGAGTTCAGACACATATATAAAAGAACAGGGCATCAACACAAAGTAAGTTTCCTTTGCACTCTTATGTTTGTAATACACGACTATGATGGTGTCTCTGTAGGCCTCATTTGCACAAAAATTATAAGTTATGGATGCTTATTGCACTCCTTTCTTGACATCGGTCAAACTCCTTTTATCCAAACTTACTTAACATCGATCAGACTTCTTTTCCCCAAACTTAGGAGCATGCATATATGACAGGAAGTTGCAGCAATCCGGCGAGAGGTTGGTGCCTACAATGTGGTGCCCTGAGGATGGCGCAAGAAGCTGTCTCCTGGATGCAAACCTACATGACTGCTTGATAATAATCTATGGGGAAGTTAACAATACGCCTCAGATAAAAAAATGTGAGAGCGTTTCTCTGTTTTGCACCTGCAAGTACCTGGTGTGTCTCCGACACAAGGATGCAGACAGAGTGTTTGAATGGGGAATGCCACGCAGCGCAAGCATCCAAAATTCTGTCGGATGAGGCGCCCTGATCTAGAAGTCACAAGAATATATATAACAACTATCAATTGCCGGTCAAATAACTAAATTGTTCTCTCGCTTCAAGCAATAATGAATAGCAAGAAATTAGGAATACTTGTTGGAAATATGCCCTAGAGGCAATAATAAAATGGTTCTTATTATATTTCTTTATTCATGATAATTGTCTATTGTTCATGCTATAATTGTGTTATCCGGAAATCGTAATACATGTGTGAATACATAGACCACAACACGTCCCTAGTGAGCCTCTAGTTGACTAGCTCGTTGATCAAAAGATAGTCATGGTTTCCTGACTATGGACATTGGATGTCATTGATAACGGGATCACATCATTAGGAGAATGATGTGATGGACAACACCCAATCCTAAGCTTAGCTCAAAGATCATGTAGTTCGTTTGCTGTAGCTTTTCTGAATGTCAAGTATCATTTCCTTAGACCATGAGATTGTGCAACTCCCGGATACCGTAGGAGTGCCTTGGGTGTGCCAAACGTCACAACGTAACTGGGTGACTATAAAGGTACATTACAGGTATCTCCGAAAGTGTCTGTTGGGTTGGCACGAATCGAGACTGGGATTTGTCACTCCGTATGATGGAGAGGTATCTCTGGGCCCACTCAGTAATGCATCATCATAATGAGCTCAATGTGATCAAGTGGTTGATCACGGGATCATGCATTACGGTACGAGTAAAGTGACTTGCCGGTAACGAGACTGAACAAGGTATTGGGATACCGACGATCGAGTCTCGGGCAAGTAACGTACCGATTGACAAAGGGAAGTGTATACGGATTGATTGAATCCTCGACATAGTGGTTCATCCGATGAGATCATCGTGGAGCATGTGGGAGCCAACATGGGTATCCAGATCCCGTTGTTGGTTATTGACCGGAGAGTCATCTCGGTCATGTCTACATGTCTCCCAAACCCATAGGGTCTACACACTTAAGGTTCGGTGACGCTAGGGTTGTTAGGAAGACTTGTATGTGATTACCGAATGTTGTTCGGAGTCCCAGATGAGATCCCGGACATCACGAGGAGTTCCGGAATGGTCCGGAGGTAAAGATTTATATATGGGAAGTTGTCATACGGTCGCTGAAAAGGTTTGGGGGCATATCGGTATTGTACCGAGGCCACCGGAGGGGTTCCGGGGGTCCACCGGGAGGGGCCACCTCTTCCGGAGGGCCTTATGGGCTGTACGGAGAAGGGAACCAGCCCAAGTGGGCTGGGGCGCCACACCCCCCTAGGGCCCATGCGCCTAGGGTTGGGGGAAACCCTAAGGGGGGCGCCCCCTTGCTTGGGGGCCAACCCCCCCCCCCCTTGGCCGCCCCCCCCCCCCTCTAGATCTCATCTAGAGGGGGACGGCCCCCTTCCCCCTTCCCCTATAAATAGAGGGGTGAGGGGAGGGCTGCACACAACATCCAAGGCGCAGCCCCTCCCCTCCCCAACACTTCTCCTCCTCCATAAGAGCTTGGCGAAGCCCTGCCGGAGTACTGCAGCTTCATCACCACCACGTCATCGTGCTGCTGTTGGAGCCCTCTTCCTCAACCTCTCCCTCCTCCTTGCTAGATCAAGGCGCGGGAGACGTCCTCGCTCCGTACGTGTGTTGAACGCGGAGGTGCCGTCCGTTCGGCGCTAGGATCTTCGGTGATTTGGGTCACGTCGAGTACGACTCCATCAACCTCGTTCTCTTGAACGCTTCCGCTCATGATCTACAAGGGTATGTAGATGCACTCCTCTCTCCCTCGTTGCTAGACGACTCCATAGATTGATCTTAGTGATGCGTAGAAAATTTTAAAATTCTGCTACGTTCCCCAACAGTGGCATCATGAGCTAGGTCTATGCGTAGTTACTATGCACGAGTAAACACAAAGTAGTTGTGGGCGTCAATATTGTCAATTTGCTTGCCGTTACTAGTCTTATCTTGATTCGGCGGCATCGTGAGATGAAGCGGCCCGGACCAACCTTACACGTACGCTTACGTGAGACCGGTTCCACCGACTGACATGCACTAGTTGCATAAGGTGGCTGGCGGGTGTCTGTCTCTCCCACTTTAGTCGGATCGGATTCGATGAACAGGGTCCTTATGAAGGGTAAATAGAAATTGGCAATTCACGTTGTGGTTTTGGCGTAGGTAAGAAACGTTCTTGCTAGAAACCTATAGCAGCCATGTAAAAACTTGCAACAACAATTAGAGGACGTCTAACTTGTTTTTGCAGCAAGTGTTTTGTGATGTGATATGGACAAAGGATGTGATGAATGATATATGTGATGTATGAGATGATCATGTTCTTGTAATAGGAATCACGACTTGCATGTCGATGAGTATGACAACCGGCAGGAGCCATAGGAGTTGTCTTTATTTATTTATGACCTGCGTGTCAACATAAACGTCATGTAATTACTTTACTTTATTGATAAAGCGTTAGCCATAGTAGTAGAAGTAATAGATGACGAGACAACTTCAAGAAGACACAATGATGGAGATCATGATGATGGAGATCATGGTGTCATGCCGGTGACAACAATGATCATGGAGCCCCGAAGATGGAGATCAAAGGAGCAAATGATATTGGCCATATCATGTCACTATTTGATTCCATGTGATGTTTATCATGTTTTACATCTTATTTGCTTAGAACGACGGTAGCTTAAATAAGATGATCCCTCGTAAAAATTTCAAGAAAGTGTTCCCCCTAACTGTGCACCGTTGCGAAGGTTCGTTGTTTCGAAGCACCACGTGATGATCGGGTGTGATAGATTCTAACGTTCGAATACAACGGGTGTAAGCCAGATTTACACATGCAATACACTTAGGTTGACTTGACGAGCCTAGCATGTACAAACATGGCCTCGGAACACAGAAGACCGAAAGGTCGAGCATGAGTCGTATAGAAGATACAATCAACATGAAGATGTTCACCGATGTTGACTAGTCCGTCTCACGTGATGATCGGACACGGCCTAGTTAACTCGGATCATGTTATACTTAGATGACTGGAGGAATGTCTATCTGAGTGGGAGTTCATTGAATAATTTGATTAGATGAACTTAATTATCATGAACTTAGTCTAAAATCTTTACAATATGTCTTGTAAATCAAATGGCCCACGTTGTCCTCAACTTCAATGCGTTCCTAGAGAAAACCAAGCTGAAAGACGATGGCAGCAACTATACGGACTAGGTCCGGAACCTGAGGATCATCCTCATAGCTGCCAAGAAAGATTATGTCCTAGAAGCACTGCTAGGTGACGCACCCGTCCCACAGAACCAAGACGTTATGAACGCTTGGCAGACATGTGCTGATGATTACTCCCTCGTTCAGTGTGGCATGCTTTACAGCTTAGAACCGGGGCTCGAAAAGCGTTTTGAGAGACACGGAGCATATGAGATGTTCGAAGAGCTGAAAATGGTTTTTCAAGCTCATGCCCAGGTCGGGAGATATGAAGTCTCCGACAAGTTCGTCAGCTGTAAGATGGAGAAAAATAGTTCTGTCAGTGAGCACAAACTCAAAATGTCTGGGTTGCATAACTGCTTGACTCAGCTGGGAGTTAATCTCCCGGATGACGCGGTCATTGACAGAATCCTTCAGTCGCTTCCACCGAGCTACAAGAGCTTTGTGATGAACTTCAATATGCAGGGGATGGAAAAGACCATTCCTGAGGTATATTCAATGCTGAAATCAGCAGAGGTAGAAGTCAAAAAGGAACATCAACTGTTGATGGTGAATAAAACCACTAAGTTCAAGAAAGGCAAGGGTAAGAAGAACTTCAAGAAGGACGGCAAGGGAGTTGCCGCGCCCGGTAAGCAAGCTGCCGGGAAGAAGCCAAAGAATGGACCCAAGCCCGAGACTGAGTGTTTTTATTGCAAGGGAAGTGGTCACTAGAAGCGGAACTGCCCCAAATACTTAGCGGACAAGAAGGCCGGCATCACGAAAGGTATATGTGATATACATGTAATTGATGTGTACCTTACCAGTACTCGTAGTAGCTCCTGGGTACTTGATACCGGTGCAGTTGCTCACATTTGTAACTCAAAGCAGGAGCTGCAGAATAAACGGAGACTGGCGAAGGACGAGGTGACAATGCGCGTCGGGAATGGTTCCAAGGTCGATGTGATCGCCGTCGGCACGCTACCTCTACATTTACCTACGGGATTAGTTTTAAACCTCAATAATTGTTATTTAGTGCCAGCTTTGAGCATGAACATTGTATCAGGATCTCGTTTAATTCGAGATGGCTACTCATTTAAATCCGAGAATAATGGTTATTCTATTTATATGAGAGATATGTTTTATGGTCATGCTCCGATGGTGAATGGTTTATTCTTAATGAATCTCGAGCGTAATGCTACACATATTCATAGTGTGAATACCAAAAGATGTAAGGTTGATAATGATAGTCCCACATACTTGTGGCACTGCCGCCTTGGTCACATAGGTGTCAAACGCATGAAGAAGCTCCATGCAGATGGACTTTTAGAGTCTCTTGATTACGAATCATTTGACACATGCGAACCATGCCTCATGGGTAAAATGACCAAGACTCCGTTCTCAGGAACAATGGAGCGAGCAACCAACTTATTGGAAATCATACATACTGATGTGTGCGGTCCAATGAGTGTTGAGGCTCACGGTGGCTATCGTTATGTTCTCATCCTCACTGATGACTTGAGTAGATATGGGTGTGTCTACTTAATGAAACACAAGTCTGAGACCTTTGAAAAGTTCAAGGAATTTCAGAGTGAGGTTGGGAATCAACGTGACGGGAAAATCAAGTTCTTGCGATCAGATCGTGGGGGAGAATACTTGAGTCACGAATTTGGCACACACTTAAGAATTTGTGGAATAGTTTCACAACTCATGCCGCCTGGAACACCTCAGAGTAATGGTGTGTCCGAACGTCATAATCGCACTCTATTAGATATGGTGCGATCTATGATGTCTCTTACCGATTTACCGCTGTCATTTTGGGGCTATGCTTTAGAGACTGCCGCATTCACTTTAAATAGGGCTCCGTCAAAATCCGTTGAGACGACACCGTATGAATTATGGTTTGGGAAGAAACCTAAGCTGTCGTTTCTAAAAGTTTGGGATGCGATGCTTATGTCAAGAAACTTCAACCTGAAAAGCTCGAACCCAAGTCAGAAAAATGTGTCTTCATAGGATACCCTAAAGAAACTGTTGGGTATACCTTCTACCTCAGATCCGAAGGCAAGATCTTTGTTGCCAAGAATGGGTCCTTTCTAGAGAAAGTGTTTCTCTCGAAAGAAATAAGTGGGAGGAAGGTAGAACTTGATGAAGTATTACCTCTTGAACCGGTAAGTAGCGCAGCTCAAGAAAATGTTCCTGAGGTGCCTGCACCGACTAGAGAGGAAGTTGATGATGATGATCATGAAACTTCAGATCAAGTTGCTACTGAACTTCGTAGGTCCACAAGGACACGTTCCGCACCAAAGTGGTACGGTAACCCTGTCTTGGAAATCATGTTGTTAGACAACGGTGAACCTTCGAACTATGAAGAAGTGATGGCGGGCCCGGATTCCGACAAATGGCTGGAAGCCATGAAATCTGAGATAGGATCCATGTATGAAAACGAAGTATGGACTTTGACTGACTTGCCCGTTGATCGGCGAGCCATAGAAAATAAATGGATCTTTAAGAAGAAGACAGACACGGATGGTAATGTGACCATCTATAAAGCTTGGCTTGTCGCTAAGGGTTATCGACAAGTTCAAGGGGTTGACTACGATGAGACTTTCTCACCCGTAGCGAAGCTGAAGTCCGTCCGAATCATGTTAGCAATTGTTGCATTCTCTGATTATGAGATATGGCAAATGGACGTCAAAACGGCATTCCTTAATGGTTTCCTTAAGGAAGAGTTGTATATGATGCAGCCGAAAGGTTTTGTCGATCCTAAGAATGCTGACAAGGTGTGCAAGATCCAACACTCGATTTATGGGCTGGTGCAAGCATCTCGGAGTTGGAACATTCGTTTTGATGAGATGATCAAAGTGTTTGGGTTTATGCAGACTTATGGAGAAGCCTGCATTTACAAGAAAGTGAGTGGGAGCTCTGTAGCATTTCTCATATTGTATGTGGATGACATACTGTTGATGGGAAATGATATAGAATTATTGAAAAGCATAAAGGCCTACTTGAACAAGTGTTTTTCAATGAAGGACCTTGGAGAAGCTGCTTATATATTAGGCATCAAGATCTATAGAGATAGATCGAGACGCCTCATTGGTCTTTCACAGAGTATGTACCTTGACAAGATATTGAAGAAGTTCCAAATGGATCAGTCAAAGAAGGGGTTCTTGCCTGTATTGCAAGGTACGAGATTGAGCACGGCTCAATGCCCGACCACGGCAGAAGATAGAGAAAAGATGAGTGTCGTCCCCTATGCCTCGGCCATAGGGTCTATCATGTATGCTATGCTGTGTACCAGACCTGATGTAAACCTTGCCGTAAGTTTGGTAGGAAGGTACCAAAGTAATCCCGGCATGGAACACTGGACAGCGGTCAAGAATATCCTGAAGTACCTAAAAAGGACCAAGGAAATGTTTCTCGTTTATGGAGGTAACGAAGAGCTCGTCGTAAAGGGTTACATCGATGCTAGCTTCGACACAGATCTGGATGACTCTAAGTCACAAACCGGATACGTGTATATTTTGAATGGTGGGGCAGTAAGCTGGTGCAGTTGCAAGCAAAGCGTTGTGGCGGGATCTACATGTGAAGCGGAGTACATGGCAGCCTCGGAGGCAGCACAAGAAGCAGTCTGGGTGAAGGAGTTCATTACCGACCTAGGAGTCATACCCAATGCGTCGGGCCCGATGACTCTCTTCTGTGACAACACTGGAGCTATTGCCCTTGCCAAGGAGCCCAGGTTTCACAGGAAGACTAGGCATATCAAGCGTCGCTTCAACTCCATTCGTGAAAGTGTTCAAAATGGAGACATAGAGATTTGTAAAGTACATACGGACCTGAATGTAGCAGATCCGTTGACTAAACCTCTCCCTAGAGCAAAACCTGATCAACACCAGAACTGCATGGGTGTTCGATTCATCACAATGTAACTAGAATATGGACTCTAGTGTAAGTGGGAGACTGTTGGAAATATGCCCTAGAGGCAATAATAAAATGGTTATTATTATATTTCTTTGTTCATGATAATTGTCTATTGTTCATGCTATAATTGTGTTATCCGGAAATCGTAATACATGTGTGCATACATAGACCACAACACGTCCCTAGTGAGCCTCTAGTTGACTAGCTCGTTGATCAAAAGTGTTGGGTTTCGTAGTAATTTCAAAAAAAATCCTACGCTCACGCAAGATCATAGTGATGCATAGCAACGAGAGGGGAGAGTATGATCTATGTACCTTATAGATCGACAACAGAAGCGTTTGGTTGATGTAGTCGTACGTCTTCACGGCCCGACCGATCAAGCACCGAAACTACGGCACCTCCGAGTTCTAGCACACGTTCAGCTCGATGACGATCCCCGGACTCCGATCCAGCAAAGTGTTGGGGAAGAGTTCTGTCAGCACGATGGCGTGGTGACGATCTTGATGTACTACTGCAGCAGGGCTTCGCCTAAACTCCGCTGCAATATTATCGAGGACTATGGTGGAAGGGGGCACCGCACACGGCTAAGAATATGATCACGTGGATCAACTTGTGTGTTTCTGGGGTGCCCCTACCTCCGTATATAAAGGACTAAGGGGGGGGGTGCGGCCGGCCTAGGAGAGGCGCGCCAGCAGAGTCCTACTCCCTTTGGGAGTAGGATTCCCCCCCCCCCCAATCCTAGTTGGAATAGGATTCGCGGAGGGGGGAAGAGAGAGAGGGTGGCCGGCCCCCTCTCCTTGTCCTATTCGGACCAAGGGAGGGGAGGGGCGCGCAGCCCACTTTGGGCAGCCCCTTCTCTTTTCCACTAAGGCCCACTATGGCCCATCTAGCTCCCGGGGGGTTCCGGTAACCTCCCGGTACTCCGGTAAAATCCTGATTTCACCCGGAACACTTCCGATATCCAAACATAGGCTTCCAATATATCAATCTTTATGTATCGAACATTTTGAGACTCCTCGTCATGTCCGTGATCACATCCGGGACTCCGAACAAACTTCGGTACATCAAAAATGCATAAACTCATAATATAACTGTCATCGTAACGTTAAGCGTGCGGACCCTACGGGTTCGAGAACAATGTAGACATGACCGAGACATGTCTCCGGTCAATAACCAATAGTGGAACCTGGATGCTCATATTGGCTCCTACATATTCTACGAAGATCTTTATCGGTCAGACCGCATAACAACATACGTTGTTCCCTTTGTCATCGGTATGTTACTTGCCCGAGATTCGATCGTCGGTATTCCAATACCTAGTTCAATCTCGTTACCGGCAAGTCTCTTTACTCGTTCTGTAATACATCATCCCGCAACTAACTCATTAGTTGCAATGCTTGCAAGGCTTAAGTGATGTGCATTACCGAGAGGGCCCAGAGATACCTCTCCGACAATCGGAGTGACAAATCCTAATCTCGAAATACGCCAACCCAACATGTACCTTTGGAGACACCTGTAGAGCTCCTTTATAATCACCCAGTTACGTTGTGACGTTTGGTAGCACACAAAGTGTTCCTCCGGCAAACGGGAGTTGCATAATCTCATAGTCATAGGAACATGTATAAGTCATGAAGAAAGCAATAGCAACATACTAAACGATCGGGTGCTAAGCTAATGGAATGGGTCATGTCAATCAGATCATTCACTTAATGATGTGATCCCGTTAATAAAATAACAACTCATTGTTCATGGTTAGGAAACATAACCATCTTTGATTAACGAGCTAGTCAAGTAGAGGCATACTACTGACACTTTGTTTGTCTATGTATTCACACATGTATTATGTTTCCGGTTAATACAATTCTAGCATGAATAATAAACATTTATCATGATATAAGGAAATAAATAATAACTTTATTATTGCCTCTAGGGCATATTTCCTTCAAAAAGATAGTCATGGTTTCCTGACTATGGACATTGGATGTCATTGATAACGGGATCACATCATTAGGAGAATGATGTGATGGACAACACCCAATCCTAAGCTTAGCTCAAAGATCGTGTAGTTCGTTTGCTGTAACTTTTCTGAATGTCAAGTATCATTTCCTTAGACCATGAGATTGTGCAACTCCCGGATACCGTAGGAGTGCCTTGGGTGTGCCAAACGTCACAACGTAACTGGGTGACTATAAAGGTACATTACAGGTATCTCCAAAAGTGTTTGTTGGGTTGGCACGAATCGAGACTGGGATTTGTCACTCCGTATGACGGAGAGGTATCTCTGGGCCCACTCGGTAATGCATCATCATAATGAGCTCAATGTGATCAAGTGGTTGATCACGGGATCATGCATTACGGTACGAGTAAAGTGACTTGCCGGTAACGAGACTGAACAAGGTATTGGGATACCGATGATCGAGTCTCGGGCAAGTAACGTACCGATTGACAAAGGGAATTGTATACGGATTGATTGAATCCTCGACATCGTGGTTCATCCGATGAGATCATCGTGGAGCATGTGGGAGCCAACATGGGTATCCAGATCCCGCTGTTGGTTATTGACCGGAGAGTCGTCTCGGTCATGTCTGCATGTCTCCCGAACCCGTAGGGTCTACACACTTAAGGTTCGGTGACGCTAGGGTTGTTAGGAAGACTTGTATGTGATTACCGAATGTTGTTCGGAGTCCCGGATGAGATCCCGGACATCACGAGGAGTTCTGGAATGGTCCGGAGGTAAAGATTTATATATGGGAAGTTGTCATATGGTCGCCGGAAAGGTTCGGGGGCATATCGGTATTGTACCGGGGCCACCGGAGGGGTTCCGGGGGTCCACCGGGAGGGGCCACCTCTTCCGGAGGGCCTTATGGGCTGTATGGATAAGGGAACCAGCCCAAGTGGGCTGGGGCTCCACACCCCCCTAGGGCCCATGCGCCTAGGATTGGGGGAAACCCTAAGGGGGGGCGCCCCCTTGCTTGGGGGGCAAGCCCCCCTCCCCTTGCCCCCCCCCCCCTCTAGATCTCATCTAGAGGGGCCGGCACCTTCCCCCTTCCCCTATAAATAGAGGGGTGAGGGGAGGGCTGCACACAACATCCAAGGCGCAGCCCCTCCCCTCCCCAACACTTATCCTCCTCCATAAGAGCTTGGCGAAGCCCTGCCGGAGTACTGCAGCTTCATCACCACCACGCCGTCGTGCTGCTGTTGGAGCCCTCTTCCTCAACCTCTCCCTCCTCCTTGCTGGATCAAGGCGCGGGAGACGTCCTCGCTCCGTACGTGTGTTGAACGCGGAGGTGCCGTCTGTTTGGCGCTAGGATCTTCGGTGATTTGGATCACGTCAAGTACGACTCCATCAACCCCGTTCTCCTGAATGCTTCCGCTCGTGATCTACAAGGGTATGTAGATGCACTGCCCTCTCCCTCGTTGCTAGATGACTCCATAGATTGATCTTGGTGATGCGTAGAAAATTTTAAAATTCTGCTACGTTCCCCAACAATACTCTGCAAGCTTCGGGCGATGATGGTGCTCGCCGGCCAGATCTGAAGATTGGGGAGCGCTGGCCTCCCATACGTATGGAGCTCCTCTCCTTGGCATGCTCGTTCGTTTGTACGGGGATGGGGGCAGCAAGCTCTGTACTTGAAACGAGAGGTGTGGCTGCTGAGGAAGGATGTGTCGTGAGCGGAACGACACGTGCTTGAGTCGAGGCCGGCGGGATGTTGAACCCCATGGCATCCCAGTGCCGCCATCGTCTCCTCCTGAGCCTCTCCCAACTCCCGAACCACACTATCCCACCCGCCTCCGTGCTCGTGTAGCATAGCGGCAGAGGGGCCGCTGCTGTTTTCACCTTATCCTCGGCGATGGCGGCGGGTGTCAGAGGCGTCGGGGCCGGCGGCGAGCGTTGGAGGAGTCGGGGCCGGTGGCGAGCGTTCGAGGAGTCAGGGCCAGCGACGCGTGGTGCCGTGGCAGAGGTGGCGGCGCGCTGGCGTTGGAAGTGGAGATGGGAGGGTCGTGGGTCGTTTGGGTGTTTTTTTCCTTTCCTCGTATAGACCAATTCGGCTTGACTCTTATCAATTGGACGGTGGGTTAATTTTAGAAAACTTCAAGGACGTTTTTGTAAAAAAAGCCACGACGGTGAACCCAGAGACTCAATCCGTGCTTTATTATTAGGGAGAGATTTGTGATTTAGTAGTGAGCACAAAGGAACTTATATCATGCAATAATGAAGTCTAACTCTCTTCCTATGCATCGGCATGTCATAAAAGAACAATTCATGCACACATAGTAAAGGTCAATGCATAGTATAAACACTTTCTTGCAATTTTATCATATTGGAAACATAGAGAGGTGGAGATATAGTTCCACTCTCATAATAATTGCAAGTAGGAGCAGCAAGCACATGCATATTATATCTATCAAAATCATCATGTGTAGTAGTAAAACGCAACCCATCAATATAATCCTTAATAAGGGCAAAATTCTCCGATATAGTGTAGCCGGGAGAATTTAAAACGATAATAGGACTATCATGCATGGGTGTAATAGCAACAATTTCATGTTTAACATAGGGAACTATAGCAAGTTCATCTCCATAAGCATAATTCATATTGGCGTCTTGGCCACAAGCATAGCAAGCATCATCAAAAAGGGATATTTCAAAAGAATCGACGGGATCATAACAATCATCATAGCATTCATCCTTCGGTAAGAACGAAGGGAAATTAAACAATATATGAGTTGAAGAGTTACTCTCATTAGAAGGTGGGCACGGGTAGCTAATCTGCTCTTCCTCCTTTTGTTCTTCGCTCTCCTCATCATCTTTTCATCCAATGAGCTCACAGTTTCATCAATTTATTCTTCCATAGTCTCCTGCAGAATATTAGTCTCTTCTTGGACAGCGGAGACTTTCTCAATAAAATCATCAATATCGGAATTGAATTCATAATTATCATAGCAATATTTAAGTATAGCAAAATTTTCAGGTCTATAAACTGAATCATCAAAATCTTCAAACTCTTTAAACAAAGATTCAATTTCATAAGCACCCTTAAAAGCAACGAATTCTTCTATTTGTTTCACATCATAGTAATCATATATACCACTAGCATAAAAATCCAAGGTTTTATCATCATTAAATTTCCATGAAAAGGGAAGGTGTGGAGCCTTCATCCTAGAGCAACAAGTATAATCATATCTCAAGCATAGTTGCCTAGCATACCAATACAACATATAAATTTGATCCCATAATAGTTTCCCCTTTTGAGTCAAGTGATAATCCCTAAAGTATTCACGTTGATCCAACGTGTCTCCCATTACAAAGTTGAATGGGGTTTTCTCTGGATTATCAAAGTAGTACATAATATCTTTCACATAATGAGCATCAAAGGTTTTAGGAGGTTCCCCATCTCAATGAGTAGCAAGTAAACCTAATTTTTTTGGTATTTCGTGTTCCATATCCATAACTAAAGATAGAGAACAACTTAGAACAGCAAATAAAAATTACTTAGTGATAAATCAAACAAGTACACACGAGAATATTCACCCCACGCTATGACTCCCCGGCAACGGTGCCAGAAAAAAGGTATTGATAACCCACAAGTACAGGGGATCAATTGTAGCCTCTTTCGATAAGTAAGAGTGTCGAACCCAACGAGGAGCTAAAGGTAGAACAAATATTCCCTCAAGTTCTATTGACCATCGATACAACTCTATGCACACTTAACGTTCGCTTTACCTAGAACAAGTATGAAACTAGAAGTACTTTGTAGGTGTTGCTGGATAGATTTGCAAGATAATAAAGAGCGCGTAAATAAAAAGTAGGGGCTGTTTAGATAAAGAAATAACTAAGTTAGTTTTAGTAGAGAGATTTTTGTCACGAGAAAGTTATTTGTCCCTAGGCAATCGATAACTAGACCGGTAATCATTATTGCAATTTTATTTGAGGGAGAGGCATAAGCTAACATACTTTCTCTTCTTGGATCATATGCACTTATGATTGGAACTCTAGCAAGCATCCGCAACTACTAAAGATCATTAAGGTAAAACCCAACCATAGCATTATAAGGCATCAAGTCCTCTTTAGTCCCATACGCAAACAACCTACTTACTCGGGTATGTGCTTCTGTCACTCACGCCACCCACCATAAGCAAATCATGAACATATTGCAAACCCTACAGCGAGGATCCCTCACGCTTGCACGACATGGAGAGCACCATAGGACATCACCAATAATAAAACATGCAACTCAAACCAATCATGATCATCAATTAACCCATAGGACAAAATGGATCTACTCAAACATCATAGGATAGCCATACATCATTGGGAAATAATATATAGTATTGAGAACCATGTTTAAGTATATATTACAACGGGTAAAAAATGGGTTACACCGCTGCATAGAGGGGGGGAGTTGGTGATGAGGGCGGTGAAGTTGTTGGTGTAGATTGCGGTGATGATGATAGCCCCGGCGGCGTTCCGGCGTCAGCGGGAGAGAGGGAGAGAGAGCCCCCCTTCTTCATCTTCTTCCTTGACCTTCTCCCTAGATGGGAGAAGGGTTTCCCATCTGGTCCATGGCCTCCATGGCACAGGAGGGGCGAGAGCCCCTCCGAGATTGGATCTGTCTCTCTGTCTCTCTCTGTTTCTACGCTCCCTGATTCTGCCCTTTCACCGTTTCTTAAATTCCTGGAGATCCGTAACTCCGATTGGGCTGAAATTTGGACACGATTTTTATCCGGATATTGGCTTTATTGCGGCGAAAGAAGGGCACCAACCGCCATACGGGGTGTCCATGAGGGTCAGGGGCGTCCCCTGCCTCGTGGCCCCCTCGGGCATCATCTTGCGTTGATTTCACTTCCCAAAATTCACATATATTCCAAAACAAATTCTCCATCAGTTTTTATCCCGTTTGGACTCCGTTTGATATGGATTTTCTAGGAAACAAAAAACATGCAACAAACAGGAACTGGCACTGGGCACTGGATCAATATGTTAGTCCCAAAAATAGTACAAAAAGTTGCCAAAAGTATATGAAAGTTGTATAATATTGGCATGGAACAATAAAAAATTATATATACGACGGAGACATATCAATGTGTGGCAATAGTCAACCACAAATGTTTGTTTGTTGGGTTTTCAACTATAGAAAAAATGAAATAATGCTTAAAAAACATGACGCCTGGCATGGTGCTGTTGGGGAACATAGTAATTTCAAAAATTTCCCTGCGCACACGCAAGATCATGGTGATGCATAGCAACAAGAGGGAAGAGTATCGTCCATGTACCCTCGTAGACTGTAAGCGGAAGCGTTATGAGAACACAGTTGATGTAGTCGAACGTTTTCACGATCCGACCGATCCAAGTACCGAACGCACGGCACCTCCGAGTTCAACACGCGTTCAGCTCGATGACGTCCCACGAACTCCGATCCAATAGAGCTTCACGGGATAGTTCCGTCAACATGATGGCGTGATGACGGTGATGATGTTGCTACCGATGCAGGGCTTCGCCTAAGCACCGCTACGATATGATCAAGGTGGATTATGGTGGAGGGGGGCACCGCACACGGCTAAGGGATCAATGATCAACTTGTGTGTCTATGGGGTGCCCCCTGGCCACGTATATAAAGGAGCAATGGGAGGGGGCCGGCGACCTCATAGGGTGCGCCCCAAGGGGGGAATCCTACTCCTACTAGGAGTAGGTTCCCCCATTCCTAGTCCAACTAGGAGGGGAAGAAAAGAGGAGGAGAGGAGAAGGAAAGAGGGGGCCAGCCCCCAAAGCCCTAAACCAATTCAGTTTGGGCCTAGGGGGGCACACCCCACACTTCCTTGCTGCCCTTTATTTCCACTAAAGCCCACAAAGGCCCATTGACCCTCCCAGCGAATTCCCATAACTCTCCGGTACTCCGAAAAATACCTGAACCACTCGAAACCTTTCCAGTGTCTGAATATAGTCGTCCAATATATCGATCTTTACGTCTGACCATTTCGAGACTCCTCGTCATGTCCCCGATCTCATCCGGGACTCCGATCTACCTTCGGTACATCAAAACACATAAACTCATAATACCGACCGTCACCGAACGTTAAGCGTGCGGACCCTACGGGTTCGAGAACTATGTAGACATGACCGAGACTCATCTCCGGTCAATAACCAATATCGGAACCTGGATGCTCATATTGGTTCCTACATATTCTACGAAGATATTTATTGGTCAAACCGCATAACAACATACGTTGTTCCCTTTGTCATCGGTATGTTACTTGCCCGAGATTTGATCGTCGGTATCTCAATACCCAGTTCAGTCTCGTTACCGGCAAGTCTCTTTACTCATTTTGTAATACATCATCCCGCAACTAACTCATTAGTTACAATGCTTGCAAGGCTTATAGTGATGTGCATTACCGAGAGGGCCCAGAGATACCGGCCTCTCCGACAATCGGAGTGACAAATCCTAATCTCGATCTATGCCAACTCAACAAGTACCATTGGAGACACATGTAGAGCACCTTTATAATCACCCAGTTACGTTGTGACGTTTGGTAGCACACAAAGTGTTCCTCCGGTATTCAAGAGTTTCATAATCTCATAGTCATAGGAACATGTATAAGTCATGAAGAAAGAAATAGCAATATACTAAACGATCAAATGCTAAGCTAACGGAATGGGTCAAGTCAATCACATCATTCTCTAATGATGTGATCCCGTTAATCAAATGACAACTCATGTCTATGGTTAGGAAACATAACCATCTTTGATTCAACGAGCTAGTTAAGTAGAGGCATACTAGTGACACTCTATTTGTCTATGTATTCACACATGTACTAAGTTTCCGGTTAATACAATCTAGCATGAATAATAAACGTTTATCATGATATAAGGAAATAAATAATAATTTTATTATTGCCTCTAGGGCATATTTCCTTCAGTCTCCCACTTGCACTAGAGTTAATAATCTAGTTCACATCTCTTATGTGATTAGTTCACATCTCCATCTGAATATACCCAAAGGGTTTACTAGAGTCAATAATCTAGTTCACATCGCTATGTAATTAACACCCAAAGAATGATCATATTTTGCTTGTGAGAGAAGTTTAGTCTACGGGTCTGCAACATTCAGATCCGTATGTATTTTTCAAATTTCTATGTCTACAATGCCCTGCATGGAGCTACTCTAGCTAATTGCTCCCACTTTCAATATGTATCCAGATCGACACTTAGAGTCATCTAGATCGATGTAAAAAGCTTGCATCGATGTAACTCTTTACGACGAACTCTTTTATCACCTCCATAACCGAGAAATATTTCCTTATTCCACTAAGGATATTTTGACCGCTGTCCAGTGATCCACTCCTAGATCACTATTGTACCCTCTTGCCAAACTTATGGTGAGGTACACAATAGGTCTGGTACACAGCATAGCATACTTTATAGAACCTATGACTGAGGCAAAGGGAATGACTTTTCATTCTCTTTCTATTTTCTGCCATGGTCTACATTTGAGTCTTTACTCAACTTCACACCTTGCAACACAGGCAAGAACTCCTTCTTTGACTTTTCCATTTTTAACTACTTCAAAATCTTGTCAAGGTATGTACTCATTGAAAAAACTTATCAAGTGTCTTGATCTATCTCTATAGATCTTGATGCTCAATGTGTAAGCATCTTCATCGAGGTCTTTCTTTGAAAAACTCTTTTAAAACACTCTTTTATGCTTTCCAGAAAATTCTACATTATTTCTGATCAACAATATGTCATTCACATATACTTATCAAAAATGTTGTAGTGCTCCCACTCATTTTCTTGTAAATACTAGCTTCACCGCAAGTCTGTATAAAACCATATGCTTTTATCACTTTATCAAAGTATATATTCCAACTCCGAGATGCTTGCACCAGTCCATAGATGGACCGCTGGAGCTTGCACACTTTTTAGCACCTTTAGGATCAACAAAACCTTCTGGTTGCATCATATACAACTCTTCTTTAAGAAATCCATTAAGGATGTAGTTTTTACATCCATTTGCCAGATTTCATAAATGCGGCAACTACTAACATGATTCGTACAGACTTTTAAGCATCGATACGAGTGAGAAAATCTCATCGTAGTCAACACCTTGAACTTGTCGAAAACATTTTGCGACAATTCGAGCTTTGTAGATAGTAACACTACTATCAGAATCTGTCTTCCTCTTGAAGATCCATTTATTCTTAATGACTCACCGATCATCGGGCAAGTCAGTCAAAGTCCATACTTTGTTCTCATACATGGATCCCATCTCAGATTCATGGCCTCAAGCCATTTCGCGGAATCTGGGCTCATCATCGCTTCCTCATATTTCGTAGGTTCGTCATGGTCTAGTAACATGACTTCCAGAAAGGATTACCTTACTACTCTGGTGCGGACCATAGTATGGTTGTCCTACGAGGTTCGAGAGTAAGTTGATCTGAAGTTTCATGATCATCATCATTAGCTTCCTCACTAATTGGTGTAGAGATCACTAGAACCGTTTTCTGTGATGAACTACTCTCCAATTCGGGAGAAGGTACAACTACCTTATCAAGTTCTACTTTCCTCCCACTCACTTCTTTCGAGAGAAACTCCTTCTCTAGAAAGGATCCATTCTTAGCAACAAAATATCTTGCCTTCAAATCTGTGATAGAGGGTGTACCCAACTGTCTCCTTTGGGTATCCTATGAATATGCATTTCTCCGATTTGGGCTTGAGCTTATCAGGTTGAAACATTTTCACATAAGCATCACAACCCCAAACTTTAAGAAACGACAGCTTAGGTTTCTTGCCAAACCATAGTTCATACGGTGTCGTCTCAACGGATTAGACGGTGCCCTATTGAATGTGAATGTAGCTGTCTCTAATGCATAACCCCAAAACGATAGTGGCAAATCGGTAAGAGACATCATAAATTGCACTATATCCAATAAAGTATGATTATGACGTTCGGACACACCATTATGCTGTGGTGTTCCAGGTAGCATGAATTTGTGAAACTATTACACATTGTTTTAGTTGAAGACCAAACTCGTAACTCAAATATTTGTCTTCATGATCAAACCGTAGAAACTTTATTTTCTTGTTACCATGATTTTCCACTTCACTCTAAAATTCTTTGAACTTTTCATATGTTTCAGACTTATGTTTCATCAAGTACATATACCCATATCTGCTCAAATCATCTGTGAAGGTCGGAAAATAACGATACCCGCCGTGAGCCTCAACACTCATCGGATCGCATACATCAGTATGTATTATTTCCAATAAGTCAGTCACTCGCTCCATTGTTCCGGAGAACAGGGTCTTAGTCATCTTGCCCATGAGGCATGGTTCTCAAGCATCATGTGATTCATAATCAAGTGATTCCAAAAGTCCATCAACATGGAGTTTCTTCATGCGCTTTACACCAATATGACCTAAACGGCAGTGCCACAAATAAGTTACACTATCATTATTAACTTTGCATCTTTTGGCTTCAATATTATGAATATGTGTATCACTACGATCGAGATTCAATAAACCATTTATATTGAGTGTATGACCATAGAAGGTTTTATTCATATAAATAGAATAACAATTATTCTTTGATTTAGATGAATAACCGTATTGCAATAAACATGATCAAATCATATTCATGCTCAACGCAAACACCAAATCACATTTATTTAGGTTCAACACTAATCCGAAAGTATAGGGAGTGTGCGATGATGATCATATCAATCTTGGAACCACTTCCAACACACATCGTCACTTCACCCTTAACTAGTTTCTGTTCATTCTGCAACTCCCGTTTTGAGTTACTAATCTTAGCAACTGAACCAGTATTAAATGCCGAGGGGTTTCTATAAACACTAGTAAAGTACACATCAATAACATGTATATCAAATATACCTTTGTTTATTTTGCCATCCTTCTTATCCGCCAAATACTTGGGGCAATTCTGCTTCCAGTGACCAGTCCCTTTGCAGTAGAAGCACTTAGTCTCAGGCTTAGGTCCAGACTTGGGTTTCTTCTCCTGAGCAGCTTCTTGCTTGCCGTTCTTCTTGAAGTTCCCCTTCTTCCCTTTGCCCTTTTTCTTGAAACTAGTGGTCTTGTCAACCATCAACACTTGATGCTTTTCTTGATTTCTACCTTCGTTGATTTCAGCATCACGAAGAGCTTGGAAATTGTTTCTGTTATCCCTTGCATATTATAGTTCATCACGAAGTTCTAGTAACTTGGTTATAGTGACTAGAGAACTCTGTCAATCACTATCTTATCTGGAAGATTAACTCCCACTTGATTCAAGTGATTGTAGTACTCAGACATTCTGAGCACATGCTCACTAGTTGAGCTATTCTCCTCTATCTTGTAGCCACCGTACTTGTCAGAGGTCTAATACCTCTCAACTCGGGCATGAGTCTGAAATACCAATTTTAGCTCTTGGAACATCTTATATGCTCCGTGGTGTTCAAAACATTTTGATGTCCCGTTTCTAAGACGTAAAGCATGGTGCACTAAACTATCAAGTAGTCATCATACCGAGCTTTGTCAAACATTCATAACGTCGGTATCTACTCCTGCAATAGGTCCGTCACCTAGCGGTGCATCAAGGACATAATACTTCTGCGCCGCAATGAAGATAACCCTCATATCACGGAGCAAGTCCACATCATTGCTACTAACATCTTTCAACTTATTTTTCTCTAGGAACATATCAAAAATAAAACGGGGAAGCTATACGCGAGCAATTGATCTACAACATAGATATGCAAATACTATCAGGACTAAGTTCATGATAAATTTAAGTTCAATTAATCATATTACTTAAAGAACTCCCACTTAGATAGACATCCCTCTAATCATCTAAGTGATCACGTGATCCAAATCAACTAAACCATGTCCGATCATCACGTGAGATGGAATAGTTTTCAATGGTGAACATCACTATGTTGATCATATGTACTATATGATTCACGCGCGACCTTTCGGTCTCCAGTGTTCCGAGGCCATATCTGCATATGCTAGGCTCGTCAAGTTTAACCCGAGTATTCTGTGTGTGCAAAACTGTCTTACACCCGTTTTAGATGAACGTGAGCTTATCACACCCGATCATCACGTGGTGTCTCGGCACGACAAACTTTGGCAATGGTGCATACTCAGGGAGAACACTTTAACCTTGAAAATTAGTGAAAGATCATCTTATAATGCTACTGTCAAACAAAGCAGAATAAGATGCATAAAGGATAAACATCACATGCAATCAATATAAGTGATATGATATGGCCATCATCATCTTGTGCCTTTGATCTCCATCTCCAAAGCACCATCATGATCACCATCGTCACCGGCGCGACACCTTGATCTCCATCGTAGCATCGTTGTCGTCTCGCCAACTATTACTTCTATGACTATCGCTACCGCTTAGTGATAAAGTAAAACAATTACAGGGCGATTGCATTGCATACAATAAAGCGACAACCATATGGCTCCTGCCAGTTGCCGATAACTTGGTTACAAAATATGATCATCTCATACATAAATATAGCATCATGTCTTGACCATATCACATCACAACATGCCCTGCAAAAACAAGTTGGACGTCCTCTACTTTGTTGTTACAAGTTTTACGTGGCTGCTACGGGCTGAGCAAGAACCGTTCTTACCTACGCATCAAAACCACAATGATAGTTCGTCAAGTTAGTGTTGTTTTAACCTTCTCAAGGACCGGGCATAGCCACACTCGGTTCAACTAAAGTCGGAGAAACTCACACCCGCCAGCCACCTGTGTGTAAAGCACGTCGGTAGAACCAGTCTCGCGTAAGCGTACGCGTAATGTTGATCCGGGCCGCTTCATCCAACAATACCGCCGAACTAAAGTATGACATGCTGGTAAGCAGTATGACTTGTATCGCCCACAACTCACTTGTGTTCTACTCGTGCATATAACATCTACGCATAAACCCGGCTCGGATGCCACTATTGGGGAACGTAGTAATTTCAAAAATTTCCCTACACACACGCAAGATCATGGTGATGCATAACAACGAGAGGGAAGAGTATCGTCCACGTACCCTTGTAGACCGTAAGCGGAAGCGTTATGAGAACGCGGTTGATGTAGTCGAATGTATTCACAATCCGACCGATCCAAGTACGGAACACATGGCACCTCCGAGTTCAACACACGTTCAGCTCGATGACGTCCCACGAACTCCGATCCAACAGAGCTTCACGGGAGAGTTCCGTCAACACGACGGCGTGATGACGATGATGATGTTGCTACTGACGCAGGGCTTCGCCTAAGCACCGCTACGATATGATCGAGGTGGATTATGGTGGAGAGGGGCACCGCACACGGCTAAGGGATCAATGATAAACTTGTGTGTCTATGGGGTGCCCCGTGGCCACGTATATAAAGGAGCAAGGGGAGGGGGCGGCGGCCTCATAGGGTACGCCCCAAGGGGGGAATCCTACTCCTACTAGGAGTAGGTTCCCCTTTCCTAGTCCAACTAGGAGGGGAAGGAAAGAGGATGAGAGGAGAAGGAAAGAGGGGGCCGGCCCCCAAAGCCCTAAACCAACTCGGTTTGGGCCTAGGGGGGTGCACCCCACACTTCCTTGCTGCCCTCTATTTCCACTAAAGCCCACGAAGGCTCATTGACCCTCCCGACGAATTCCTGTAACTCTCTGGTACTCCGAAAAATACCCGAATTACTCGGAACCTTTCCGATGTCCGAATATAGTCGTCCAATATATCGATCTTTACGTCTCGACCATTCCGAGACTCCTCGTCATGTCCCTGATCTCATCCGAGACTCCGAACTACCTTCGGTACATCAAAACACATAAACTCATAATACTGATCGTCACCGAACGTTAAGCGTGCGGACCCTACGGGTTCGAGAACTATGTAGACATGACGGACTCATCTCCGGTCAATAACCAATAGCGGAACATGGATGCTCATATTGGTTCCTACATATTCTACAAAAATCTTTATCGGTCAAACCGCATAACAACATACGTTGTTCACTTTGTCATCGGTATTTTACTTGCCCGAGATTCGATCGTCGGTATCTCAATACCTAGTTCAGTCTCGTTATTGGCAAGTCTCTTTACTCGTTCCGTAATACATCATCCCACAACTAACTCATTAGTTACAATGCTTACAAGGCTTATAGTGATGTGCATTACCGAGAGGGCCTAGTGATACCGGCCTCTCCGACAATCGGAGTGATAAATCCTAATCTCGATCTATGCCAACTCAACAAGTACCATCGGAGACACCTGTAGAGCACCTTTATAATCACCTAGTTATGTTGTGACGTTTGGTAGCACCCAAAGTGTTCCTCCGGTATTCGGGAGTTGCATAATCTCATAGTCATTAGAACATGTATAAGTCATGAAGAAAGCAATAGCAATATACTAAACGATCAAATGCTAAGCTAACGGAATGGGTCAAGTCAATCACATCATTCTCTAATGATGTGATCCCGTTAATCAAATGATAACTCATGTCTATGGTTAGGAAACATAACCATCTTTGATTCAACGAGCTATTTAAGTAGAGGCATACTAGTGACACTATGTTTGTCTATGTATTCACACATGTACTAAGTTTCTAGTTAATACAATTCTAGCATGAATAATAAAAATTTATCATGATATAAGGAAATAAATAATAACTTTATTCTTGACTCTAGGGCATATTTCCTTCAGGTGCCATGGTATGACCTCACTATGCCCAGGTAAAAATTTGAGAAGGTTTGGCTTATGTCGTCTTGCACGCCCTTCATAAATCGAACCACCACCGAGGAAGTTCCATGCTTTCGAGAGGGAAATCCCCAAGATTGAAGGGGAATCCAAATTTTCTTTGTTCTTTGCCCTGGAGTTTTTTCTACGATGAACATACACCCTGCAAATCACCGTGTCCAAATTTGGCATTTTTTTGGGCTCATTTACCATATTTAGGGGATTATGTGCATTTTCTAGGCATTTAGCGCATATAACTCCAATCCAGCTACAGGTGCACGGGTGTCATGTGAGGGACGTGGACTGCCGTTCGATCGGGGCGCATCCTACGGTGCACACACGCGATCCGCGTGGCTGGGGTTCCGGCCAATCATAACGCAACACACAATAGGCTCAGCGCACACTGTTTCTGGAAGCGACGAAGATGAACCGTGTGCGATAATGAACGAGCAAAATTGTAAGGGAAGCCAAATTTCTGTTGTCGTTTGTCGTTGAGCTCTTGAATACCTCCGCACTGTACGGCTGCCCGGACCCTCTGTCCCAGAGCTCTCTCCAGGCGTCATCCATGGCACCGCGGCGCACAGTAACTGGTAAGGAAGCGATGGCATCCCGCCGCGCCGCGTTCCTCGCCGCCCGCGACCGCACACATGGTAAGGAAGCGATGGCATCTCGCAACACCGAGTTCGTCGCCGCCGGCGGCCAGACAATTACATGGGCGGACTTTGAGTCTCCCATGGCCGAATGGGTGGTGGATCTAGAGGCGGCTAGAGCCGCACAGAAGGAGCGGAAAAGGCAGAAAGCAGTCAAGAAAAGAGAGTCCCGTCGCCGCAAGAAAAAAGGGGCCGCACGCTGTGGTGAGGAGAGCTTGGCGGAGATCGAAGCACTATGGGTTGCCGCCTACAAGGCCGGGAAGGAGAACTCGGTGTCTGGCCAGCATGCCCTGATGGCAGCATGTGAGAAGTAGTTTAAGTTTTTAGTATTAGAGCAAATTACCAGTAGTACTTTAAGTTTGTAGTATTAACGTACAATGTCGGTAAGAGCATCCTTTGAGGGCTTTGAGTGTTGCTTAGCATGTGTGACCATGTGCGTTTTTTGCGTTAATCATTAGAAGATCACAAAACACACGGTTTCTATGCCGTACCCGTCTGCGTTTTTTGCGTTAATGACCCATAAGTCAGTTAGATGTGCGATGTTTCCTAATAAACCAGGCATACCATTGACCGAAAAAATCAAGTACACGTGTACATTTTTTTGGAGACGGGATCTGCCAACTTTCTTTTTTCTCGGACACGAGTATTTTACGCGCTTCGTCTGCGTTGTGTGTTTCCCCTGCCCAAGTTTCAAATTTCGCAGCAAATTTTCATTAGGCGCACGATTTCAGAATTTATTCCTCCAACCACATCCCCACCGTTAGTATCCCCCCTCGTGCCTCCCCCTACCGGCATCTCAAACCGCCGCCGCTGCAACCACAGCTTCAACCACATCTACGTTATGCTCGGATCCAGTCAAGTAACTCACCGATCTCTATCACATCCCCGGCCTGATTGCTTAAATGGTGCCTACAAAACATCCTCATGCCTCAAAATCCCCCCCCCACCAGGAGCTGATAGCGGTCCATGGCGCGATGGCCGCTGTGCATGTTGACCTGGAGGAACACCTCGCCTCCGCTGTCGCCGCCGAAATGGTGCAGGCTCTGGCCCAGATGAAATCCCCCAGCGACTACCCCCCAGGACTTTACAAGATCTGACCAGCTAAATCTTACCAATACCACTTGCAACGGCTATGATTTGTATGGTTGATGTATTAAGCATGTTTGTGCCTTGTTTATTTCAGTACTTCACATTGTGTGATGTTCAAATATTACCATGTCCAGCTCAATTTCACCAATATCAGCAACAAACTTACAAGACATGACTCAGGATATCACTAGAGATGCTGCCCATTTGCTATTTTTAGTGAATGCTAAACCTGTTGTACTTAACATGCATGTCCATGTACTTACACAGGGTCATAACGGCCAATGCTTTTGTTTGCCGTCGAGGTGAGCTGCATCCCATGTCTTACATTATTTCACATAATTTGTGCAATTGCAGTTTAACTTCTACCATTTACTGGTTGCCTGTGGGTACACATGTCAGTGGCACTGATCCACGCTTTGACCCGGAGGAACAGCTCACCTCCGCCATCGCTGACTTTGGGCGGGCTCTGGCCAAGATGAAGTGCCCTAGCAACTACCTCTCAGGACTTACCAAATATCTACTCACCAGTTCAATCTTACCAATACCAGTTGCAATTAATGGCTATGTTCTGTACGGTCGATGTATTAAGCATGTTCTAGTAAACATGCCTAACACGTTTTTGCTACTTTCCCTACCTTTTTATAGACAGTCGGGCCATTCTCTGCTCTGGCAGCACCTGCCTTGTGATGTTTAACTATGCCAATTGCATTTTTATCAGTACCAGTTTCAATGTCTATTAAACCTGTTGCAATTAACGGTTGAATCCATTTTTAAACAGTTGTATTTCAATGGCTACAAACTTACAAAACATGACTTAGGATGTTGTTAAGCCTGTTGCAATTAACAGTTGTATCCATTTTTAATCTGTCCATTTGCTACCATGCTACTCTCAATGAAGATATACTAGAGATGCTGCCCATTTGCTATTTTTGGTGGATGCTAACCCTGTTGTACTTAACATGCTTGTCCATGTACTTACGCAGGGTCATAATGGCCGATGATGTTGTTTGCCGTCGAGGTTAGCTGCATCCCATGTCTTACAGTATTTCACATAATTTGTGCAATTACAGTTTAACTTCTACCATTTACTGGTTGCCTGTAGGTACACATGTCAGTGGCACTGATCCACGCTTCGACCCGGAGGAACAGCTCGCCTCCGCCGCCACTGACTTTGGGCGGGCTCTGGACAAGATGAAGTGCCCCAGCAACTACCTCTCAGGACTTACCAAGTATGTACTCACCAGTTCAATCTTACCAATACCAGTTGCACTTAATGGGTATGTTTTGTACGGTCGATGTATTAAGCATGTTGTAGTAAACATGCCTAACACGTTTTAGCTATTTTCCCTACCTTTTTATAGGCAACTAGGCCATTATCTGCTCTGGCAGCACCTGCCATGTGATGTTTAACTCTGCCAATTGCATTTTTATCAGTACCGGTTTCAATGGCCATTAAGCCTATTGCAATTAACAGTTGTATCCATTTTTAAAGAGTTTTATTTCAATGGCTACAAACTTACAAAACATGAATTAGGATGTTGTTAAGCCTGTTGCAATTAACAGTTGTATCCATTTTTAATCCGTCCCTTTACTACCGTGCTACTCTTTCGAAATGAAGATATCACTATAGATGTTGTTGTTTTATTACCATTTTCTATTTTTGGTGGATGTTAACCCTGTTTAGTTAACATTGGATTTTCATGTGCTTACATAGGGCTACAATGGGCGATGCTATTGTTTGCCGTCGAGGTTAGCTGCATCCCATGTCTTATACACCATCTATTCCTAAATATAAGTATTTTTAGAGATTCCAATATAGACTACATAAGGAGCAAAATGAGTGAATCTAGATTCTAATCTAAACTATATCGATAATTCTATATACATCCGTATGTAGTTCATATTGAAATCTCAAAAAAACTTGTACTTAGGAACATAGGTATTTGTATTTTACATCATTTGTGTAATCTCAGTTTAGCTTCTAACATTTACTGGTTGCTTGTAGGTAAATATATGAGCAGTACTGATCCATGCTTCGATCCCTTCTGCGTATGGGGCAATGAGAAATTCATGAACAAGCATCAAGTGAGGAAACTAAGAAAGATTGTTAGGCGAAAGAAACGGGTGATTGGAATTAAGCTCTTTATTTACACTTTGTCAAAGACAACAGTGAACTTTAGGATGGTAAGTAATGTGTTGCCTTTTCCCCCTGCCCACAACAAGTTACTCTATTAGAGCTCAGTATCTGATATTTTTCTCTTTTCAGTGGTTTTTGAAGCTATTTACTGATGATTACCTTGCAAACTACATGACCAGAGTGGAGGCAACTAAGGTTAAAATATATAATTCATGCTACCATGATAATGCTCTAGAAGTCTTCCTCAAGGCAGTGAAGGATGGGCGAGCGATCGTCACAAGGGGTTGGACGAAAGTGTTTCGTGCCTATGGCATGCAGGAAAGCACATTATGGGCATTCCGCTTCTTCAACACCGTCGGCAGTCAAAATGATTTACACTTGTCTCTTCACCTTTACCCTCTTTAAATACTATGGTTCATCATAGTTAATTGCTGCCTAATCCTGTAATTACTAAACATATTGTACTGGCAATTTTATTTATGGATTCGTTGTTGAACCATTGTGCTGAGAATTTGAATTGCACGTTTCATATTTCAAAATTTCCAATTCGAATAATAAATTACAGGAAAAAATAAAAAGAGAACAGATGGTCATGGAACTTTGCAAACGGTTCTGATAGTAAAAGCGCTTGTTGATGTAGTTAATGAAAGCAAATAGTTAACCAAGGCAGAGCGTGTGTGATAGTTACACCGTTCACACACGAGGGTATACATAAAAGTGTGTGGGATGTACATACGAACGGAAACGTTTTCCCTGGATTGACTGTGTGGGATGTACATAAGAACGGAAACGTATTCCTTGGATTGACTGTGTGTGATATACATACGAACGAAAATGTTTTTCTGGGATTCACCATGTGGGATTACATACCTACAGAAATGTTTTTTCTCGGATTACCGTGTGGGATGTACATACCTACGGAAATGATTGGGTTTTGATGCCTTGCCCGATCGCACACGGCCCCAGCCTGTGTCCCAGGAGGGCCTATTCCCGACGATTTCTGGGTCGTGTGGGAAGGACCCCCCCTATCGCACACTCTCACTTGGCGACGGTTCCAAATGTCGTCGCGGAAAGGGGTTAAAAACCATTTGTATAGCACCGACGCATACCAGTGAATCATCATGGTGAAATGAAAACAAGCACAGAGTACAAGTAGTGTAAACACGGGATAAAGCAGGCTGAAGACAAAGTGACTGAAGAATTAGTATTGAGGAAATTGAGAAAGTCTTCAGTCAAATTCTTCAAACAGTAACGATCAAGTACTTCTACACAAGAACGAGGAAGTGAAAGGGTTGAGGAAACAGAACCAGTAGCTTGGTGGAGACGATGATTTGGTAGACCAGTTCCAACTATTGTGACAGTCGTACGTCTGGTTGGAGCGGCTAGGTATTTAAACATGAGGACACACAGTCCCGAACACACAGTACTCACAGTATTCTCCTTGAGACAAGGTCACACAGACCTCGCCCAATCACTCGTGGTAAGTCTTCAGGTGACTTCCAAACCTTCAGAGACTTGGTCACTCAGCGATCCACAATTTCCTCTTGGATGCTCTAGACCATGACGCCTAATCGTCTGGAGGATGCACAGTCCTCAAAGGTAACAAGCATCGGTTCCACACAGGAACAATCTCTTCAGTGATGCTCAATCACTTTGGGTTTGTAGGTGTTTGGGTTTGGGTTTTCCTCCTTGATGATTTTCGCTCAAAGTCCTCGGAGGATGGGATGCTCTCAATGACAAGTGTCAGTTTCTCTTGGAGCAGCCAACCAGATAGTGGTTGTAGGAGGCGCTATTTATAGCCTAGGGAGTAGCCCGACATGATAAGACATAAATGCCCTTCAATGATATGACCGTTAGGTGGGTAGATATTTTGGGACAACTGGCGCATAGCACAACAACGGTCGGAAATCTGAGAATCAAATTCCTCAGGGCTATCATGTTCCTCACTTGTAGGCAATCCACACTGGCGAATTCCTAACTCCCTAGTCAGAACAAGTCCCTCATAGACCAGGAAATCTTCGTCTCTATCACTGAAGAATTTGACTGAACTGTATGAGATTTCCAATGGCTTCACTCGAAAGGATTGGGTAGGTCTAGGATTTTGAGATGAGCATCACTTGGAAACTTTTCCTTAGTTTTACCTTGACCCCCTTTAACAGTACGGTGTTTCCTATGACTCAAGAAAGAGAAAATGAAACTACGAAAACAAAAGTCTTCATGCTTCATAATCCTCGCATGAATATCAAGTCTTCAGGGTCACACCAATTTCTTCACTTTCATAGTCTTCAAGAAAACCAAAGTCTTCAGCTAAAGACATTCATTTTTAGGGGTCGAATTTCATCGTAAATATCAAACTCCTCATAGACTTATAGACCTATGTACACTCACAAATGCATTAGTCCCTTAACCTATAATTCCTCAATACACCAAAATCACTAAGGGGAACTAGATGCACTTACAGTTATAATAATGAACATGATGCTTCTATGTCTGTATTTTGTTTTTATCAACACCTCTCTCTCTAAGCACATGGACATGTTTTTCGATTTCGGTTTTTGCTTGAGGACAAGCGAGGTCTAAGCTTGGGGGAGTTGATATGTGATAACCCACAAGTATAGGGGATCACAATACTTTTCGAGGGTAGAGTATTCAACCCAAATTTATTGATTCGACACAAGGGGAGCCAAAGAATATTCTCAAGTATTAGCAGCTAAGTTGTCAATTCAACCACACTTGGATAACTTAGTATCTGCAGCAAAGTATTTAGTAGCAAAGTAATATGATAGTAGTGGTAATGGTGGCAAAAGGTAACGGTAGCAAAACTAATGTTTTTGGTATTTTGTAGTGATTGTAACAATAGCAACGGAAAAGTAAATAAGCAAAGAACAATATGTGAAAAGCTCGTAGGCATTGAATCGGTGATGGAGAATTATGCCGGATGTGGTTCATCATGTAACAGTCATAACATAGAGTGACACAGAACTAGCTCCAATTCATCAATGTAATGTAGGCATGTATTCCGAATATAGTCATACGTGCTTATGGAAAAGAACTTGCATGACATCTTTTGTCCTACCCTCCCGTGGCAGCGGGGTCCTAATGGAAACTAAGGGATATTAAGGCCTCTTTTTAATAGAGTACCGTACCAAAGCATTAACACATAGTGAATACATGAACTCCTCAACCTACGGTCATCACCGGGAGTGGTCCCGATTATTGTCACTTCGGGGTTGCCGGATCATAACACATAGTAGGTGACTATAGACTTATAAGATAGGATCAAGAACTCACATATATTCATGAAAACATAATAGGTTCAGATCTGAAATCATGGCACTCGTGCCCTAGTGACAAGCATTAAGCATAGCAAAGTCATAGCAACATCAATCTCAGAACATAGTGGATACTAGGGATCAAACCCTAACAAAACTAACTTGGTTACATGATAAATCTCATCCAACCCATCACCGTCCAGCAAGCCTACGATGGAATTACTCACGCACGGCGGTGAGCATCATGAAATTGGTGATGGGGGATGGTTGATGATGACGACAGCGACGGATTCCCCTCTCCGGAGCTCCGAACGGACTCCAGATCAGCCCTCCCGAGAGGTTTTAGGGCTTGGCGGCGGCTCCGTATCGTAAAACGCGATGAATCCTTCTCTCTTATTTTTTCTTCCTAAAAGTGAATATATAGAGTTGGAGTCGAGGTCGGAGGAGCTTCAGGGGGCCCACGAGGTAGGGGGCGTGCCCCCACCCTCGTGGCTAGGGTGTGGGCCCCCTGGTCTTCATCTTTTGCAAGGATTTTTTATTATTTCCAAAAAGACGTTCTATGAAGTTTCAGGTCATTCTGAGAACTTTTTTTCTGCACATAAATAACACCATGGTAATTCTGCTGAAAACAGCGTCAGTTCGGGTTAGTTCCATTCAAATCATGCAAGTTAGAGTCCAAAACAAGGGCAAAAGTGTTTGGAAAAGTAGATACGACGGAGACGTATCAACTCCCCCAAGCTTAAACCCAAGCTTAAACTTTTACAAACTCTGTTTGCTCTTATTGTTGCAAATATGTAAAGCCAGCATTCAAGTTTTCAGCAAAGATTATGAACTAACCATATTCACAATAACGCTCAGGTCTCATGTTTACTCATATCAATGGCATAATCAACTAGCGAGCAATAATAATAAAACTCAGATGACAACACTTTCTAAAAACAATCATAATATGATATAACAAGATGGTATCTCGCTAGCCCTTTCTGAGACCGCAAAACATAAATGCAGAGCACTTTTAAAGATCAAGGACTGACTAGACATTGTAATTCATGGTAAAAGAGATCCAGTCAAGTCATACTCAATGTAAACTAAGCAGTAATGAATGCAAATGACAGAGGTGATATCCAACGGGTGCTTTTTAATAAGAGGAGGATGACTCAACATAAAAGTAAATAGATAGGCCCTTCGCAGAGGGAAGCAGGGATTTGTAGAGGTGCCAGAGCTCGGTTTTGAAATAGAGATGAATAATATTTTGAGCGGTATACTTTCATTATCAACATAACAACCAAGAGATGGCGACATCTTCCATGCTACACACATTATAGGCGGTTCCCAAGCAGAATGGTAAATTTTATACTCCCCCTCCACCAACAAGCATCAATCCATGGCTTGCTCAAAACAACGAGTGCCTCCAACTAGCAACAGTCCCAGGGGGAGTTTTGTTTGCAATTATTTCGATTTAGTTTGCATAAAGCATGGGACTGGGCATCCCGGTGACCAGCCATTTTCTCGTGAATGAGGAGCGGAGTCCACTCCTCTTGAGAATAACCCGCCTAGCATGGAAGATACGGACAGCCCTAATTGATACATGAGCTATTCGAGCATACAAAACAGAATGTTTATTTGAAGGTTTAGAGGTTGGCACATACAAATTTACTTGGAACGGCAGGTAGATACCGCATATTGGAAGGTATAGTGGACTCATATGGCGTAACTTTGGGGTTTATAGAATTGGATGCACAAGCAGTATTCCCGCTTAGTACAGGTGAAGGCTATCAAAAGACTGGGAAGGGACCAACTAGAGAGCGACAACATCCATGAACATGCATTGAAGTCAATGAACATTGAGTACAAGCATGAGTAGGATATAATCCACCATGAGCATAAATATCGTGAAGGCTATGTTGATTTTGTTTCAACTACATGCGTGAACATGTGCCAAGTCAAGTCACTTAAATCATTCAAAAGAGGATACCACCCCATCATACCACATCACAACCATTTTAATAACATGTTGGCACGCAAAGGTAAACCATTATAAGCTCCTAGAAAATTAAGCATGGCATAAGAAACTATAATCTCTAATTGTCATTGCAAACATGTTTATTCATAATAGGCTGAATTAGGAACGATGAACTAATCATATTTACAAAAACAAGAGAGGTCGAGTTCATATCAGCTTCTCTCATCTCATTCAGTCCATCATATATCGTCATAATTGCCTTTCACTTGCACGACCGAATGATGTGAATAATGATAATAGTGCACGTGCATTGGACTAAGCTGGAATCTGCAAGCATTCAATAAACAGGAGAAGACAAGGCAATATGGGCTCTTTTGTCAGGTCAACAATAATACGTATAAGATCCACTTCAATAATTTAATCATGGTCCTCTCCTATCGACCCCCAAAGAAAAGAAAAGAAATAAAATTATTTACACGGGAAAGCTCCCAACAAGCAAAAGAAGAACATGAAATCTTTTTGGGTTTTCTTTCTAAATACTACTACAAGCATGGAAATTAAACTGATTAAAGGCTACACTAATTTTTTTTCTTAAGGTTTATCAAACACACAAGAAGAAAGTAAGAAAAAGAAAATAAACTAGCATGGATGATACAATGAAAAAGTATGAGCACTGACATCTAGCAATGAGTGTGTGAACATGAACGTAATGTCGGTGAGAAATACGTACTCCCCCAAGCTTAGGCTTTTGGCCTAAGTTGGTCTATGGCCACGGCTGGCCTGGCGGATATCCAAAATAATAGTTGGGGTCGTACTATGATGCAGCAGTCATTGCATCATGAGCTGCAGCTTGGAGGCGAGCTATCTCAGCCCTCCTCTTATATTCTTTCGCCTCCTGTCTGGTTATAAAATATCTCCCTTTTTGCCTGAAAGTTGAAGAAAGTAGAAGCAGGGAGAGCGACGTGATAGGTACGCCGTCTGTTAAAGATTAGTCAGTACTGGAGGAACTGGTCGTTCCTCTCAACAAACTGATGACGAACCATAGCCTCATAATCCAAATAAGTAGGAGGCAACTCAATATCATCTTCACGTATGGTTATACCAAGGAAATTAGCTATGCGGGTTGCATAAATTCCACCAAAGAAATCTCCATTAAATCTATTAAGATACAACCTACATGCAACAATGGCCAGTGGTAAAATTCTCTAAGTCCATCGTATAAGATTTTTCATAAAGATCAAACAGGACAGTTTGAGAATTACGTGAAGATGAAAATTCAAACCTCCTCACAAAGGAACTAGTGAGATAGTGGTACTGGTGGCACTTTTCTGCCTCGAAGCTCACAAGATCAGCAGTACACAAATATGCGTTAAATTCTTCCTTAATTTCTGCTTGATCCATGAAGTCCTCTGAAGGCCATTCACAAGGCCGCACTGGAGCGTCCCTTGGGGGCTCATCATCAGCATCACGCATTGCAAGCCTGGGCTCTTGTTTCCTTGAAGAACCACCTTGATACATTTTTCTAAACATATTTCTTCCTCTGAAAAATTTCTAAATTTTTTAGTAACTTCAAAATAAAAGTAAACCAAACTTAACTAAATTGATAGCAACTACTCCTACAAGTGCCTAGAGCCTATATGATGCATCAAAACTACTTTTGACCATATAAATTTGACATGCAAGCTCAAGAACATGGTCACCTAAGTAGCAAAAATATGCAATGAATAAAGCATTAGAACAAAAACTAATTGGACCAATGGAGGAGTCACATACCAAGGAACAATCCCCCCAAGCAGTTTTATGAGAGGTGCTTTGAGCAAGGAGATCGAGAATCGCAGCAAAATGAGCTAGGACTCATGCTTGAGCTGGATATTCGTATTTGTGGGAGGAAGAAGGAGTGTGTGGGTGCAGGAATAAGTGAAGGGGGGCCACCGTGGGCCCACGAGGCAGGGGGCGCACCCTTCACCCTCGTGGCCAGGTGGATGCCGGGGTCTCTCAATGATATCAATGTTTTGTAGCGATCTCATCTATTTGCTCAGTTAGCTAGTGGCAAAGCTCGGCTTGCAACTATACCGTCAATGGCGATGACTATACCATGGGGTACTATCTTGCGGACAATATTTATCCTTCATGGTCAACATTCATGAAGACCATTAGTGACCCCAAAATCAGGAAGCACATTTTTTTTGCTGAAGCAGAAGAAGCTTGCCGAAAGGATATTGAGAGGACATTTGGTGCGTTGCAAGCTCGGTTTGCCATTGTTCGAGGTCTTGCTCGCTTCTGGGATAAAAAATCCCTTAGAAATATCATAACTGCTTGTGTAATTTTACACAATATGATCATTGAGGGTGAGAGGGATTTGGACTTGGAGTACAACTGTGACAATGTTGATAGCCGTGTGAAGCCTGACAGGGACGTGGATGCAAGGTTGTTAAAATCATGATTCTGTTGTATGTTCTACGACTTTACGATCCAAATTAACCTCATTGATCCTACGATGCAAGGTTGTATGTTCTACGATTCTGATAGTGAAGATTCTTCGATTTGCGATCCTACCATCGGAGCTCCGATCCGATTCAGAATCACGATTCTGACAACCTCGCGTGGATGAGATCACTTCATTTCTTGAGACCTACCGAAATATCGAGAACCATAATTCACACAACCAACTCCAGCATGATCTTATTGAGCGTTGGTGGCAACTCTATGGGGGGAGATAGATACCTATTTTTATTCATTTCTATTCGTGTGAGATTTGAACAATTTAGTGTTGCAATAATTATTTGAATTTGAATATTTGTTGTAATGAAAACTATAGTTGTATTGTGAATTGCTTTTCGAACCATTTATATATTTGTATGTTGAATTTATATTACGATTCAATTTGGTTCATATTATTGAAATATGTAATTTGCTTGATGCTGTGCAAAATTTATGTTTTGCTGGACGGGTTTATAGAATTTGTTCAGCCGGAGCGCTCACGGCACCGTGATGCTCTGATAAAGCTAAAAAAAGCTATAGTAAAGAATAAGACTGCGAATACACATATGGAATTGTAGGAACTGAAAATTATCTGCCAAAGCCTATATTGGTTTTGTTATTATTGTTCTCTTACAGCAATTATTATTACAATTCCTCGTAGTCGAAACTTTTGAAGAAAAAGGAAGGACGCCGCTAACTGCCACACGTGTGGCATATACGACATGTGCCCACACACCGTGTGTGGTGTGAGTAGGAGGCAGCCCACACGGGCTATGTGTGGGCGGACATTGGAATTGCCCATACATGTGGGCGCGGCTACTTCGTGCCACACGCCCAACAAGTATTACTCATCTTCACCCCGTGCGTGTGGCACGAAGCAAAAATGCCCACACGTCCTGACGCAACTACGTTAGGTACCCTGCGGGATGACTATTTAGTTGCCATCCTGGTTGGCAGATGTAGTTATCCAGGATGGCAAGTGTAGTTGTAAAAGCATGGCAACTCTCTCTGTTTTGGTTAATTATAGTTGCCATGTCTAATTTATGGTAGTTGCCGTGTGTAATCAAACCGTAGTTGCCGTATGTGATTAACTACTTGCCACATATGGTCAAAACAGTAGTTGCCATGTGTGTTTACCTAGTTGCCACGTGTGGTCCAATCATAGTTGACATGTATTGTTAATCACAGTTGCCATGTGTGTTTATCTGGTTGACATGTATGCGCAACTGCAGTTGCCGTGTAGCAAAGAATCACAGTTGCCATGTGTGTGTACCGAGTTGCCACGTTCGCGTAACTGCAGTTGCCGTGTAGCAGAGAATCACAGTTGCCGTGTGTGTGTACCGAGTTGCCACGTTCGCGTAACTGCAGTTGCCGTCCACAACATAGGAGTGTCGTGTGGGCGAAAAGCAGTTCGCCCACACACGCATGACCTCGGTGGTGGCTATGTGGGCAGAAACTAGTTCGCCACACAACGCAGCTGGCAAACAGCATGGTGCGGGCGTGTGGGCAAACTTTCCAACGCCCGCACACCAGCCCATCCTATGTGGCACAAAAAATCAACCTTTTCATGCCAAGATTCATGCAAAAGGCACTGGACGATCCAGGCGTGTGGGCGAGTTGGGAAACGTCCACACATGTGGACGTTAGACTTTTCGAAAAGAAAAACAGAAGCATCTATGAGGTAACACGAATCAAGGCGACGGCGAGCTTTGCGAGCTGGAAAGCGTCGTCGTTCTCCACTGTCACCGGCGACGCCACGTTGCTCTTGCTGAAGCCACCCTGGCACTCCTTCGCTGCGGCCGCCGATTTCTCCAGGGACGAGGTCGCCTCGCTGAACTTCCCGTCCTTGACGGCCGCCGCACAGCCAGGCTGGCTCTGCAATATGCCGTCAAAAAGAGCCAGGCACGACCTGAGGGACCGCCTGGTGGCGTCCTCAGTCTTGCGGTCGCCATCGCCGAGAAGGCCATCAATCTTGGCCTTGGTACGGGTGGCGTTGGCCGTGAGGAGGTCGACTGTGACGACCGCAAGCTCTTGGTAGTTTTCACCGTTTGCGCTACGGGGGTCGGAGTGGAGGGTGTCCAGACAGAACTGGATGCCCACGTATTTACTGCCACCGCCGACGGTCTTGCATACGGGGAGCAAATTGTCAACAGGAGTAGCCTGAGTGGCCGCAAAGAGGACGACAAAGAGCAAGAAGAGGACACTGCCGCTATTGAAGAAAGAGGCCATTGCCTGTATGGTTGATTATTCGAGAGGGATTCTTCTATGGTGGATTCGTAGGGTGACACCTAGGACGTCAGGCAACACGATTATTTATAATACACACTTTGGGTTGCCATTAATCACGCCCGGCAAGTTAATGATTTGATGGCGTGAATCTCTGATTGTAAAATTCAGAATTTCCATTTCTTCCGTTACTAATATACCCGACGAGTTAATAATTTGATAGCGTGAATCTGTGATCGTAATTCAGAATTTCCATTCCTTCCGCTACTTGATAAACGCGCATGAATGGCCTGATTATTAACCAAGGAAATCCCCTTTTCCTCGCTACAAAAGGGAACCGTTTGGCTAGCGTCACCACTACAATACATATATACTCCCTCCATTTCAGAATCGCACCTTGATCGGGTCCAACCTGTTAAGGTTCTTTTGTTTTAAGTGAGACGCACCATCATTGATTTGTTTCCTAATATACTTGCATGTAAAAATATCGATGTTTGAGATAGCGTCAATCATTTTAATTTTTCAAATTTGGTATGTCTCCATTTTATTCCTTTCTATAAATATACTAGTAGAATGCCTGTGCCCGTGCCCGTGCGTCACGCAGATGGTGCTCAGCAGCCGTGGGATCCGCGGCGTGCTCTCGCTGGTGCTGGGGCGGCTGTCTGTCCTCACAGTGCTTGATCTGTCCAGCAACGCGTTCGCCAGGGAGATCCCTGAGGAGATTGTCGTGCTATCGAGACTGGCGCAGCTGAGCCTGACGAACAACCTGCTCGAGGGCGCGATCCCCGCCGGCATCGGGCTCCTCCGGGAGCTCTACTACCTCGACCTCAGCACAACCAGCTCTTCGGCGGCATCCCAGAGACGCTGTTCTGCAACTGCTCCGCCCTGCAGTACATGGACCTCGCCAACAACTCGCTCGTCGCCGAGTGCCGCCTCCCCAGCCTCCGTTATCTCCTCCTATGGTCTAATGAGCTGACCGGCCCGATCCCGCCGGCGCTGTCCAACTCCCCCATTCTCGAGTGGGTCGACTTCGAGTCCAACTACCTCGCCGGCGAGCTGCCGTCGCAGGTGTTCGACAGGTTGTCGTGGCTCCAATACCTCTACCTCTCCTACAACAACCTCTCCAGCCATGACGGCAACACCAACCTGGCTCCCTTCTTCCGCTCGCTCAGAAACTGCACTCGCCTGCAGGAGCTCGAGCTCGCTGGGAACGGCCTCGGCGCCAAACTGCCGTCGTTCATCGACGAGCTCTTGCGCAGCTTCCGGCAGACCCACCTCGAGGACAACACCATCTCGGGCTCCATCCCGCCCAACATCTCCGGCCTCGTCAACCTGACGTACCTAAACCTCTCCAAAAACCTCATCAACGGCTCCATCCCGCCGGACTTCTGGCGCATGCAACGGCTCGAGCAGTTGTACCTCTCCAACAACCTCCTCTCCGGTGGGATCCCTCGGTCCATCAATGAGCTCCCGCACCTCGGCCTCCTCGACCTCTCCGGCAATCGCCTCGCCAGCGCCATCCCAAAACGTTCTCCAACCTCACGCAACTCAGGAGGCTGATGCTCCACCACAAGCGCCTTGCCGGTGCCATTCCACCGAGCCTCGGCGAGTGCAACAACATCGAAATCCTCGACCTCTCCTACAATGGCCTCCAAGGCGAGATCCCAGCTTTCCCGACATGATTGTGCACAAACATAAATTAATTCATTAAAATTACCCTAGAACAAACGTCGAGGGCTGCTCAAATCATCATCGTTGTAGATGCTTGCATACGTCATGGTGTCCGGTGAGCTAGTTGTGCTGATTGGCTCGGAGGAGTATAAGGTTGTAAGTTGGTGCAGTTCCAAGCAGAGCATCGTGGCGGGATCTACATGCGAAGCAGAGTACATAGCTGCTTTGGAAGCAGCAAATGAAGGAGTCTGGATGAAGGAGTTCATATCTGATCTAGGTGTCATACCTAATGCATCGGGTCCAATGAAAATCTTTTGTGACAATACTGGTGCAATTGCCTTGGCAAAGGAATCCAGATTTCACAAGAGAACCAAGCACATCAAGAGACGCTTCAATTCCATCCGCGATCAAGTCAAGGACGGAGACATAGAGATTTGCAAAATACATATGGATCTGAATGTTGCAGACCCGTTGAATAAGCCTCTCTCACGAGCAAAACATGATCAGCACCAAGACTCCATGGGTGTTAGAATCATTACAATGTAATCTAGATTATTGACTCTAGTGCAAGTGGGAGACTTAAGGAAATATGCCCTAGAGGCAATAATAAAGTTGTTATTTATATTTCCTTATATCATGACGAATGTTTATTATTCATGCTAGAATTGTATTAACCGGAAACTTAGTACATGTGTGAATACATAGACAAACAGAGTGTCACTAGTATGCCTCTACTTGACTTGCTCGTTAATCAAAAATGGTTAAGTTTCCTAACCATAGACATGAGTTGTCATTTGATAAATGGGATCAAATCATTAGAGAATGATGTGATTGACATGACCCATCTGTTAGCTTAGCACTATGATCGTTTAGTTTATTTCTATTGCTTTCTTCATGACTTATACATGTTCCTATGACTATGAGATTATGCAACTCCTGAATACCGGAGGAACACTTAGTGTGCTATCAAACGTCACAACGTAACTGGATGATTATAAAGATGCTCTATAGGTGTCTCCGATGGTGTTTGTTGAGTTGGCATAGATTGAGATTAGGATTTGTCACTCTGATTGTCGCAGAAGTATCTCTGGGCCCTCTCGGTAATGCACATCACTATAAGTCTTGCAAGCAATGTGACAAATGAGTTAGTTGCGGGATGTTGCATTACGGAACGAGTAAAGCGACTTGCCGGTAACGAGATTGAACTAGGTATGATGATACCAACGGTCGAATCTCGGGCAAGTAACATAAACGATGACAAAGGGAACAATGTACGTTGTTATGCAGTTTGACCGATAAAGATCTTCGTAGAATATGTAGGAACCAATATGAGCATCCAGGTTCCGCTATTGGTTATTGACCGAAGATGAGTCTCGGTCATGTTTACATAGTTCTCGAACTCGTAGGGTCCGCACGCTTAATGTTCGACACTACTAGGAAAAGGCATGTTAGTGGCGCACCTATTTTCGCCATTAATGGCGCACTATAGGTGCACCACTATCATCACACCACTAGTAACAAGGGGTGCGCCATTAGTATACCAGATAATAGTGACGCACCACATAGTGTGCCATTACTATGTCCAACGATGCGCCATTAATATCTGACTTAATAATGGCGCACCACATATCTGGTGCGCCATTACTAACAATTTTTTTCTATTTTTTCAGAAAATATTTTTTCAAAAAAAAGAAAATTCATTTTTTTCATTTTTTTCTTAATCTCGAGTCACTATGGCTTAATCTCGGGTCAATATGCTTAATCTCAAGTCAAATCACACTTCGTGGGGGTGCGCCATTAGTATACCAGATAATAGTGGCGCACCACATATCTGGTGCACCATTACTAACATTTTTTTTCAATTTTTTTTAGAAAATTCATTTTTTTTCTTAATCTCAGGTCACTATGGCTTAATCTCGAGTCAATATGCTTAATCTCAAGTCAAATCACACTTCATGGTCAAACTTTCCGGAAGGTCACCCATCGTCACACTACTCCAGTCCGAGCACGCTTAACTTCGCAGTTCTATCCAACCACAGCACCAGCTCACTTAACAAGCACTTGTTGATATATCTATCATATCAATCCTATTAAACCTTGTTGATGTCTATGACTTTGTCCATGTTCATGAGTGTGATAAAATTTTGAAAAAATATTTCAAACTTCCCGATCATATTACGTTTCATATTTTGAACATTTTTTTAAAAGAAAAATCGAAACCATTTTTTTTCTGTTACTAGTGGCGCACCTAGCAAATGATGCGCCATTACTAAGTTTGATTTTTTTCATTTTCTCCCCTCTAGATTTTAAAAGCCCCGTATATTTCGTTATGTTAGGTTTTTTGGGATTTTGAAAATCTTCAACAGGGTTTCCCTAGTTGAATTCGGATGTAACTTTTCGAGTAGATGATTTTTCATATAAAAAAACTTTTTAATCTGAGTTCATATGCAAAAGTTATGCCAATTTTACTAAATTCCAGAGAGATTTTGCAAATAAAGTCGAAATTCATATTTGTAAATTTTTCCAACAACTAGACCACATATCACATGGGAAACTTATTTTCTTTTATTTTTTTGACATTTCCATTATTTTCTTTTATTTTTTTCTAAAACTGAAAAGGCGGTCCACGAGGGGGGTGCAAAGAAAGTCAGTAATGGCGCACCTTCACAAAGTGTGCCATTACTATGTGTATGACTTGGTCAAACCTTAGTCAAAGTTAGTAATGGCGCACTTTGTGTAGGTGCGCCATTACTAAGTTTGACATAGTAATGGCGCACCTATGCAAAGTGCGTCATTACTAAGTTTGACCAAGGTTTGACTCAGTCATACACATAGTAATGGCGCACTTTGTACAGGTGCGCCATTACTATGTCAACTAGTAATGGCGCACTATCCCCTGGTGCGTCACTGCTAACAATTTTTTTTATTTTTTTTCAAAACTAGTAATGGCGCACCACACACCAGGTGCGCCATTAGTAATATGTCAATAATGGCGTACCTGTATTTGGTGCGCCACTGCTATATAGCAGTGGCGCATCACATACATGGTGCGTCATTAATGTCCATATTAGCTATAGCCCTTTTTGTAGTAGTGCGATGATGATATGTATTGTGAGTTATATGATTTAATGTACCAGAGGTTGTTCGGAGTCCCGGATGTGATCACAGACATGACGAGGAGTCTCGAAATGGTTGAGACATAAAGATTGATATATTGGAAGGTTATGTTTGGACACCGGAAAGGTTACAGATAAGTTCGGGTATTTTCCGGAGTACCGGGGGGTTACCGGAACCCCCTGAGGGGTTAATGGGCCTTCATGGGCTTTAGTGGAAGAGAGGAGGAGGGGGCCAAGTGGCGGGGCGCCCCCCCAAGCCCAATCCGAATTGGGGAGGGGGCAGCCCTCCTTTCCTTCTCTCCCTCTTCCCTTTCCTTCCCCTCCTAGTTGGACTAGGAAAGGGGGGAACCTACTCCTAGTAGGAGTAGGATTCCCCCCCCCCTTGGGGCTCACCCCATGAGGCCGGCCGACCCCCTCCTCCACTCCTTTATATAAGGGGGAGGGGGCACCCCATAGACACACAAGTTCATCTCTTAGCCCTGTGTGGTGCCCCCTCCACAGTTTTTCACCTCGGTCATATTGCCGTAGTGCTTAGGCGAAACCCTGCGTCGGTAACTTCATCATCACCGTCAACACGGCGTCATGCTGACGAAACTCTCCCTTGGCCTCAGCTGGATCTAGAGTTCGAGGGACGTCACCGAGTTGAACGTGTGCAGATCGCGGAGGTGTCGTGCAGTCGGTACTTGATCGGTTGGATCGCGAAGACGTTCAACTACATCAACCGCATTACTTAACGCTTCCGCTTTCGGTCTATGAGGGTACATGGACACACTCTCCCTGATCATTGTTATGCTTCTCCTAGATAGATCTTGCGTGATCGTAGGCAAAATTTTAAAATACTACGTTCCCCGACAGTGGTATCAGAGCCAGGTCTATGCGTAGATGTTATATGCACGAGTAGAACACAAAGGAGTTGTGGGCGTGGGTATATACATATTTCTTGTCGTCACTAGTTGTTTCTTGATTCGGTAGTATTGTTGGATGAAGCGGCCCGGACCGACATTACATGACCGTGTTCATGAGACTGGTTCTACCGATGTGCTTTGCACACAGGTGGCTGGCGGGTGTCAGTTTCTCCAACTTTAGTTGAATCGGATTCAATGAACAAGGTTCTTTCTAAAGATCAAAAAGCAATCGCTATACCGCGTTCTGGTTTTTTATGTCGTAGGTAAGAACGGTTCTTGCTAAGCCCGTAGCAGCCACGTAAAACTTACAACAACAAAGTAGAGGACGTCTAACTTGTTTTTGCAGGGCATGTTGTGATGTGATATGCTCAAGACGTGATGATATATAATTTGTTGTATGAGATGATCATGTTTTGTAATAGTTATCGGCAACTGACAGGATCCATATGGTTGTCGCTTTATTGTATAAAATGCAATCGCCATGTAATTGCTTTACTTTATCACTAAGCGGTAGCGATAGTCGTAGAAGCAATAGTTGGCGAAACGACAACAATGCTTCGATGGAGATCAAGGTGTCAAGCCGCTGACGATGGTGATCATGACGGTGCTTTGGAGATAGAGATCAAAGGCACAAGATGGTGATGGCCATATCATATCACTCATTTGATTGCATGTGATGTTTATCATGTATGCATCTTATTTTTCTTAGTACGGCGGTAGCATTATAAGATGATCTCTCACTAAATTTCAAGGTACAAATGTTCTATCTGAGTATGCACCATTGCTACAGTTCATCGTGCCGAGACACAACGTGATGATCGGGTGTGATAAGCTCTACGTTCATATACAACAGGTGCAAGCCAGTTTTGCACATACAAAATACTCGGGTTAAACTTGACAAGCCTAGCATATGCAGATATGGCCTCGGAACACTGAGACCGAAAGATCGAGCGTGAATCATATAGTAGATATGGTCAACATAGTGATGTTCAACATTGAAAACTACTCCATCTCACATGATGGTCGGACATGGTTTAGTTGATATGGACCACATGATCACTTAGATGATAGAGGGATGTCTATCTAAATAGGATTTCTTTAGTAATATGATTAATTGAACTTTAATTTATCATGAACTTAGTACCTGATAGTATTTTGCATGTCTATGTTGTTGTAGATAAATGGCCCGTGCTACTGTTCCGTTGAATTTTAATGCGTTCCTAGAGAAAGCTAAGTAGAAAGATGATGGTAGCAACTACACGGACTGGGTCCATAACTTGAGGATTATCCTCATTGCTGCACAAAAGAATTACGTCCTGGAAGCACCGCTAGGTGCCAAACCCGCTGCAGGAGCAACCCCAGATGTTATGAACGTCTGGCAGAGCAAAGCTGATGACTACTCGATAGTTCAGTGTGCCATGCTTTACGGCTTAGAACCGGGACTTCGACGATGTTTTGAACGTCATGGAGCATATGAGATGTTCCAGGAGTTGAAGTTAATATTTCAAGCAAATGCCCGGATTGAAAGATATGAAGTCTCCAATAAGTTCTATAGCTGCAAAATGGAGGTGAATAGTTATGTCGGTGAACACATACTCAGAATGTATGGGTACCACCATCACTTGACCCAACTGAGAGTTAATCTTTCGGTCGATAGTGTCATTGACAGAGTTCTTCAATCACTGCCACCAAGCTACAAAAGCTCTATGATGAACTATAATATGCAAGGGATGGATAAGACTATTCCTAAGCTCTTCGCGATGCTAAAGGCTGTGGAGGTAGAAATCAAGAAGGAGCATCAAGTGTTGATGGTCAATGTGGGAGTCCTGGATTAGGGAGTCTCCGGACAGCCGGACTATATCCATTGGCCGGACTGTTAGACTATGAAGATACAAGATTGAAGACTTTGTCTCATGTCCGGATGGGACTCTACTTGGCGTGGAAGGTAAGCTAGGCAATACAGATATGTGTATCTCCTCCTTTGTAACCGACCTTGTGTAACCCTAACCTCTCCGGTGTCTATATAAACCGGAGGATTTTAGTCCGTACGACAACATACAATCATACCATAGGCTAGCTTCTAGGGTTTAGCCTCTCTGATCTCGTGGTAGATCTACTCTTGTACTACCCATATCATCAATATTAATCAAGCAGGACGTAGGGTTTTACCTCCATCAAGAGGGCCCGAACCTAGGTAAAACATTGTGTCCCCTGCCTCCTATTACCATCCGCCTTAGACGCACAGTTCGGGACCCCCTACCCGAGATCCGCCAGTTTTGACACCGACATTCGTGCTTTCATTGAGAGTTCCTCTGTGTCATCGCCGTTAGGCTTGATGGCTCTTATTATCATCAATAGCGATGCAGTCCAGGGTGAGACTTTTTTCCCCGGACAGATCTTCGTGTTCGGAGGCTTTGCACTGCTGGCCAATTCGCTTGGCCATCTGGAGCAGATTGAAAGTTACGCCCTTGGCCACCAGGTCAGGTTTGGAATCTTAAACTACACGGGCGATGTCCGTGGAGACTTGATCTCCGACGGATTCGAGCCTCTGCCTTGTGTGTCACGCGGTCACGATGAGTACGATTTAGCTCTACCATCGGACAGTGTTCAGGAGATCGCACAGGCAGCCGCTCCGACCCTCAATTCGGAGCCAGTTGCGCCGTCCATGGACGGGTGGATGGACCCCGCCACGGAGGCCTTACCCGCAGCGGCGATCGAGCCAAACATCGAGCTTACCTTGCACAAGAGTCGTGTTGTTAAACTGTCGGATCCTTCTCTGGCCACGGACTCCGAGCCGCCTGCGCCCGTTCCTATCGAATCCGATTGGGCGCCGATCATGGAGTTTACCTCCGCGGATATTTTTCAGCACTCGCCCTTTGGCGACATACTGAACTCATTAAGGTCTCTCTCCTTGTCAGGAGAATCCTGGCCGAACTATGTCCGGCAGGACTAGGATCCAGACGACGGAGAAATTCGCGGCCCACCCACCACCCACTTAGTAGCCACTGTCGGTGACTTAACCGACATGCTCGACTTCGACTCCGAAGACATCGACGGTATGGACGACGATGCGGGAGACGAAGAGGAACCACTGCCCACAGGGCACTGGACAGCCACCTCATCATACGATATAAACATGGTGGACACACCAAAGGAAAACGATGACGAGGAACGGAAGGACGCAACAAAGGGTTGTTCCCTCGAGAAGCAGTCAAAACGGCGGCGTAAGCGCCGCCCCAAATCCTGCCTCGGCAGAAACAACGATCATACAAACCCAATGTTAGAGCAGGGGGAACCATTGCCGGACCACGGCAACACGGAGAATCAAGCCGAACAACCCGACTATGTCAAAGATCATAGTCCAGATGGCGTCACACCGGACGGACACCCAGAGCAATAGAATGCCCATCAAAGGCTCGTTGCCACCGCGAGGAGTCTAAAAAAGCAGAAGCAAAGGCTCAAATCTACGCACGACACACTCCAAATCAGATGGAGCAAAGTACTCAACACAGCAGCAAAGTACGGCGGTAATCGCCCCACCAAGAGCTACCCGAAGCGGAAGTTGCTACCTGAATTCAATGAGGGGGCCTTAGATCCCCCACAACCAAAAATCAAAACAGCCATCTGGCCGGATAGGTGACCTCACGGCCAACCTAGAGCGGCAAACAACGCCGCACATAAGCCAATACGTGATCCACGCGAGGACTCGCATCAAAAGGATGGCACAACCAGATCCATCTATGGACCACGTAAGCACGCTCCAACACAACAAATATCCGAAGAACGCGGTACACCCGGATATAGGGGTGCCGCACACCCCCTATGTTTCACCGATGAGGTGCCAGAGGGATTCAAACCCATAAATATAGAGGCATACGACGGAAAAACAGACCCTGGTGTCTGGATTGAGGATTATATCCTCCATATCCATATGGCTCGAGGAGATGACCTCCACGCCATTAAGTATTTACCCCTCAAACTCAAAGGGACAGCTCGGCACTGGCTTAAGAGCCTCCCCGAAAGTTCCATTGGAAGCTGGGAAGAGCTCGAAGATGCTTTTCGGGCAAATTTTCAGGGGACTTACGTCCGACAACAAATATCCGAAGAACGCGGTACACCCGGATATAGGGGTGCCGCACACCCCCTATGTTTCACCGATGAGGTGCCAGAGGGATTCAAACCCATAAATATAGAGGCATACGACGGAAAAACAGACCCTGGTGTCTGGATTGAGGATTATATCCTCCATATCCATATGGCTCGAGGAGATGACCTCCACGCCATTAAGTATTTACCCCTCAAACTCAAAGGGACAGCTCGGCACTGGCTTAAGAGCCTCCCCGAAAGTTCCATTGGAAGCTGGGAAGAGCTCGAAGATGCTTTTCGGGCAAATTTTCAGGGGACTTACGTCTGACCTCCGGACGCGGAAGATTTGAGTCATATAACTCAACAGCCCGGAGAGTCAGCCCGAAAACTTTGGAACAGGTTTCTTACTAAAAAGAACCAAATAGTCGACTGTCCGGACGCCGAAGCCTTGGCAGCTTTTAAGCATAGCGTCCGTGACGAATGGCTTGCCAGACACCTCAGCCAAGAAAAGCCGAGAACAATGGCAGCATTAACAAGCCTCATGACCCGCTTTTGCGCGGGTGAGGATAGCTGGCTAGCTAGATGCAGCATCAGCAACCCAAGTACATCCGAAGTTAGAGATGGAAACGGGAAATCACGGCGCAATAACAAACGCCAGAATAAAGAAGACAGCACGAAGAGCACGGCAGTAAACGCCGGATTTAGAAGCTCTCGGCAAAGTCAGCAAAAGCAGCCCTCTAAAGGCGCCAGAGACGAACTGTCCAGTCTAAACAAAATTCTGGACCAAGTATGTCAGATCCATAGCACCCCCGGTAAACCTGCTAATCATACCCATAGAGAATGTTGGGTCTTCAAGCAGTCCGGCAAGCTCAACGCCGTACACAAGGGGGAGGATACACCAAGTGAAGACGAGGATGAGCCTCCCAAGCAAGACACTGGGGAACAAAAGAAGTTTCCACCAGAAGTCAAAACAGTCAACGTGTTACACATGATCAAGGGGAGAAACAAAGCGGCACTCCCAGAAAAATATGCCCAAGGGCCTATCACCGTGGAGTCCTGCCACTGGTCGTCTCAACCGATCACTTTCGACCATCGTGATTACTCAACAAGTATCCGGCGTGCAGGATGGGCTGCCCTGGTATTAGACCCAATAATTGACGGATACCACTTTACACAAGTCCTGATGGACGGTGGCAGCAGTTTAAACCTGATATACCAGGATACAATACGCAAAATGGGGATAGACCCAATGAAAATTTGCCACAGAAATACTACCCTTAAAGGAGTAACGCCAGGCCCAGGGGCTCATTGCACGGGCTCCCTGCTACTAGAGGTTATATTCGGCTTCCCCGATAACTTCCGTAGTGAAAATTTAACATTCCACATTGCTCCGTTCCAAAGTGGCTATCAAGCACTACTTGGACGTGAAGCTTTCGCTCGCTTTAATGCAATACCGCATTACGCTTCCCTTACGCTTAAGATGCCCGGTCCACGTGGCATCATTACAATGAATGGAAATATTAAGCGATCCCTGTGTGCCGAAGAGAGTGCGACTGCCTTGGTAGCCGCACACTAAAAACGGCCTCACCAGCTAAAGCATTTGATAGGTCATCAAGACCACGGACACGGTTAGACGAGTCTGGTGCAGCTATATGTAACTCACACAGGTTTGATAAGCCACACCCCTATTAGAAATACAAGGGGCTCAACGCACGCAGACAAGTGGTAATTTTTACTCATCTTGAATTATACATGGTTTCTTTAAACCTACCTTTTTGCACGACAACTTTTCACCTAAGTTTCTCTCTTTTATAGATGACCATCATGCTACACCCGTCCAGGATACGGCACAACGGAGACAGAGGCGCAGACGTGCAGCAGGGACCCGCTCCAAGGATTCTTTTTGGATTAAGACCCTACGTAAACCTTTTTTACTGTCTCTTGTTGATACACATCCCTCGGATTCTCAAATACAATTGAGAAGGATGCTGACGTCTTGGCATGTGGCCACGTCAGAATAAACGCCCGTACCTGGACACAAGGGGCTTCTTACAAAGGGCACTATTTAGGCTCAGTTTATACCATAAAGACCGAATACCTTAGGGAGTGTTCGGCATCGCGAGTTTGGCCTTATATGCATCAGCTCCGAATCATGTCTTTGGTCAAATGTTGGGTTTGCCCGGCTCCTGTGTTTTGGTGCCTTACGTTCCGTTCTATCGGCTAAGGCAGCACCAGGAGAACTACTGCGATTGTGCCCTGGTTCGTCCGGATGAGCACCTCAGTAGAGAAAGCCGAAAACTGACTGTCATGATATAGCGTGAGACTGGTCAACCACTCGATGACCTATCGGAATGTTAGAATTCCTCTGCTTTAACGAAGGGTCGTTTCCCGGCCAGGCATATACGCACCCCGAGTTTGGGAGAGTGTGGAGCCACCAGGGGCTATATAGTAGCCCCACCGTCAAACTCCTATGGCTAAGTGAAAGTGTTAAAGCATCATAGTCTGGTTGCCTCGTTCGCTGCGCTATCACCTCCTTAATAGGACCAAGATGTTGGGTTAAGTGTGAACACGCGTTTTTTGCGAACACCTCCGCATTATATGCGTGGGGGTTGAAGGCGACGACTGCAATCTTTCAGGTTATATACATATATACATAAACGGCCGCACAGGAGGCATCATACTACTTTCCGGCAAAAGTATAAATACGGCCTTACTACATTTCATAAAAACATTGTGCTTACAATGGGAATACATGTCACTCAAACATAATATTCTTCGAGCACTGGGACTCTATCAAACGAGCACCCTCAAGAACCTCTTCAAAATAGTGCTCGCCAGCTACTCGGCCTATGGCCGAACCTTGCGCCGCAACAGTGGTAGCATCCATCTCCGCCCAGTATGCCTTGACACGGGCAAAGGCCATCCGCGAGCCTTCTATGCACGTTGACCTCTTCATCGCATTGATGCGCGGCACCACACCAAGGAACTGTTGCACTAAACTGAAATAGTTGTTCGGCTTCGGCTTCTCCGACCACAAATGATCTACGACGGACCTCATGGCAAGTCCAGACAACCTATTAAGTTCGTCCCATTCGGCTAGTTGATCAGTCAAGGGAAGCGGACGCTCTGGAACGTTAAATTGCGACCAAGACAGCTTGTCCACTTCACGGTCTGTCTGATCTCGGAAGTATTCGACCGCATCGACAGCGCTTGCCGCCAAGTCCATATATGCGTCTGCCGAACTCCACAGCCGATCCAGAGGGGCATACCGCGGATCTCCAGACTTCCTCTGCAGCAGAAAGGGCTTCCCAGCCGCAATATCCCTGGCTTCACGCAGCTCCTCCTTCTTCGCCCTCATGGCAGAGCGAGTGTCTTTGGTCACCATCGTGGCCTTTTCAAGGTCCGCTGCCTTCACTCGGTTCTCCTTTTCAAGGAACTGGCAACGGTCGGCAGTGTCTTTTAATTCTATGGCCATCTTGGCCATCTTCTCTTTGCTTTCGCAATGCGCGGCCTTCTCGGCTCTTAACCCTTCGGCCGCCTTCAAAGCAGCCGCATTACTAACTCTTGCTTGTTCCTTGGCTCAGGCAAGTTCCGCCCGAAGGGCCTCCACGGTGGAAGCTCCATCTGCAGTCACAACATATTAAAGATACTGGCATCATGCTGCTCTTACTATGTGATGTTGACTGGAAAAACATTACTTACCCTGTGCCTCGTCAAGCCGCTTGTTAACAAGCTCGATGTCGGCATCTGCCGCATCCAGTTGCCGCTTTAGTTCGGCAAACTCATTAGTTCGGCCAGCCACCGGAGCTCCCATCACCTGCACATAAAGCGGTATGATTATTACCTGGGACTACGATCCTCTGTCCGCCGCCGTTCTCGACGACGACCACGGTCTCAGGGGCTACTATCTACACAGGGCACACCTAAAAATGTGCGGTACTATCAAAAAGTATATCGTTTCACATACCTCAAAGCCCGTCAGTAGACTCATAAAGGCTCCATGCAATCTGCTTTCGGCGGACGAAATTCTTTCCATCACTATACCCATCAACGTACGGTGTTCTTCTGAGATGGCCGCTCGCTCCAACAGCTCCCTCAGTACGTCCGACCGCATACCAGACGGTGCCAGACTCTTTTGTTTGCTCTCTTCAAGAGCCGGACGCTGGGGACTTCGGGTGACTATAGGATTATCTTCTGGCCTCACCGGATCCGGAGAGGCCCTCCGCGACGACACTTCAAGGTCGCCCGCTTGAGCGGGGGAGTCCGGGGGAGGCGTTTCACTCTCCATCATCTCCGGAAGAAGATCCCCTGAAGACGAGCTCTACTGAGAAGGGCTAAGATCCGAACTGCAAGATAAACGCTTCGGTTATTTTCCTCAGAGGTAAGGTAGTATATCTCCACTATTAAAGTACTTTTTGATTACTTACAGCTCGTTGGAGGGCTAATCCTCGCACGGACTTTGTGCGGCAAAAGCACCCTCCAAGGCAGGACCCTCTAGTGGAGACTTCTTCTCCCATTTGGAAGCCTCGGTTTTCGGATCTTCAGAGGCAGTCCTCTTCCTTCCCCGAAGCGAGAGAAGGTCGCATTCTTCTCCTTGGTTATCCTCCTTCACGGAGGTGCTCATTCCCTCGGTTGGAATTGGTAGCGATGGGGGCCCGCTTTTGACCTCATTATTCCCCCCTTTATCTTCCTTCGAGGGCTCCGGGCAAGGTGCTAGCTCGAGCATCTTTTCCAGTACCGGGTTCTCCAAACCCTCAGGAAGGGGGGGCGAACACCGAATCATCTTCACATTTGTTAGCCAGTCCTGGTCAAAGAGCGATTCTCATAATGACGTCATGGTAAATAAAAGACGGTGTGTTCGGCTAAAGGATTACTTACTTGGTCGGTGGTACGGTTGCTGCTCAGGCCCACGTCCTCGGTAGTATCGGACACTCTATTTGGGGTCCGAAGAATGATTTGTACATCTCCTCGTGCGCCAGGCCGAGGAAATTCTGAATAGTACGCGGCCCTTCTGGGTTGAACTCCCACATGCGGAGGGGCCGGCGTTTGCAAGGCTGGACTCGACGAACCAGCATGACTGGCGCCACCATAACCAGACTGAAATCTCCTTCGAAGAGATCGCGAATGCGGCTCTGCAGTATAGGCACGTCCTTGGCTGGACCCCAGCTCAGTCCTCTGCTAATCCATGACATCAGTTGTGGTGGAGGGCCCGAGCGGAAAGCAGGGGCAGCCACCCACTTGGCACTTCTGGGAGCTATGACGTAAAACCACTCCTGTTGCCATAATCCGGACACCACTGGAAAGGAACCTTTGGGCCACAGAGCTCCTGCTATCTTGATTATTAATGCGCCTCCGCACGCTGCATACTGCCCCTCGACCATCTTCGGTTTCACGTCAAAGGTCTTGAGCCACAGGCCGAAGTGAGGGGTAATGCGGAGGAAGGCCTCACACACGACAATGAATGTCGAGATGTGGAGAAAGGAGTCCGGGGCTAGATCATGGAAATCTAGCCCGTAATAGAACATCAAACCCCTAATAAAGGGATCCAGGGTGAGGCCTAGACCTCGGATGAAGTGCGAGATGAACACAACGTTCTCGTTGGGTTCAGGAGTAGGGACGACCTGCCCTCGGGCAGGCAGCCGATGCGAAACCTCGACGGTCAGGTATCTGGCCTCCCTCAACTTCTTGATATCCTCTTCCGTAACGGAGGAGGGCATCCACCGGCCTTGAAGGCTATATCCGGACATGATTGAAGGTCCGAAGCACCTGACCTGGGCTTTGGGTGTTAGAACTCGAGGCGGAGGAAGGATTCGATTGAGCACGGGAGGGAAAAAAGTAAAAGCCTTGTCCCTTTATAAAGAGGGTGAATATCAAGCGTCCTCTCCGTAGCCGTTTGGGACTTGCCTATAATCTAGGAGTCCTAGACACGGTTGGGTTACCCACGACCGTATTGATGAGAATCCCGTAATTAGGGGGACACGACCTCTGCTTTGACAAGACGTGTCAAAAAACTGCCTCGCGTTATGTGCGGGGCTAGTTAAAGGAAACGGTTCAAATAATCATCGGGCCGTGACATAATGTCGTGTTGCCAAAACAAGTCAGCAAATTGGATTTGCGGAAATATTATTCTCTCTACGGTGGTATGTGGAGGAACTTATTTTGTAGGGTCGGACACTATCCTTATATTCAAATTCTTCCGTGGTATATTCGGAGGAGGAACCCGCCTTGCAATGCCGAAGACAATACTGCGCGCCGGACTCATCGTCATTGAAAGCCTGGTTCAGGGGCTACTGTGGGAGTCCTGGATTAGGGGGTCTCCGAACAGCCGGACTATATCCATTGGCCGGACTGTTAGACTATGAAGATACAAGATTGAAGACTTCGTCTCGTGTCCGGATGGGACTCTACTTGGCGTGGAAGGCAAGCTAGGCAATGCGGATATGTGTATCTCCTCCTTTGTAACCGACCTTGTGTAACCCTAACCTCTCTGGTGTCTATATAAAACAGAGGATTTTAGTCCGTAGGACAACATACAATCATACCATAGGCTAGCTTCTAGGGGTTAGCCTCTCTGATCTCGTGGTAGATCTTCTCTTGTACTACCCATATCATCAATATTAATCAAGTGGGACGTAGGGTTTTACCTCCATCAAGAGGGCCCGAACCTGGGTAAAACATTGTGTCCCCTGCCTCCTGTTACCATCCGCCTTAGACGCACAGTTTGGGACCCCCTACCCGAGATCCGCCGGTTTTGACACCGACAGTCAAGAAGACCACTAGTTTCAAGAAGAAGGGCAAAGGGAAAAGGGAAAAGGGGGAACTTCAAGAAGAACGGCAAGCAAGTTGCTGCTCAATTGAGGAAGCCCAAGTCTGGACCTAAGCCTAAGACTGAGTGCTTCTACTGCAAAGGGACTGGTCACTGTAAGCGAAACTGCCCCAAGTATTTGGCGGAGAAGAAGGATGGCAAAGTGAATGGTAAATTTGATATACATGTTATTGATGTGTACCTTACTAATGCTCGCAGAAGCGCCTGGGTATTTGATACTGGTTCTGTTGCAAATATTTGCAACTCGAAACAAGGGCTACGGATTAAGCAAAGATTGGCTAAGGACGAGGTGACGATGCGCGTGGGAAATGGTTCCAAAGTCGATGTGATCGCCGTCGTCACGCTACCTCTACATCTACCTTCGGGGTTAGTTTTAGACCTGAATAATTGTTATTTGGGGCCAGCGTTAAGCATGAACATTATATCTGGATCTTGTTTGATGCGAGACGGTTATTCATTTAAATCAGAGAATAATGATTGTTCTATTTATATGAGTAATATCTTTTATGGTCATGCACCCTTGATGAGTGGTATATTTTTACTAAACCGTGATAGTAGTGATACACATATTCATAGTATTGAAGCCAAAATATATAAGTTTAATAATGATAGTGCAACTTATTTGTGGCACTGCTATTTAGGTGATATTGGTGTAAAGCACATGAAGAAACTCCATACTGATGGGCTTTTGGAATCACTTGATTATGAATCACTTGATGCTTGCGAACCATGCCTCATGGGCAAGATGACTAAGACTCCGTTCTCCGGAACAATGGAGCGAGCACAGACTTATTGGAAATAATACATACTGATGTATGCGGTTCGATGAGTGTTGATGCTCGCGGAGGGTATCGTTATTTTCTGACCTTCATAGATGATTTGAGCAGATATGGGTATATCTACTTGATGAAACATAAGTCTGAAACATTTGAAAAGTTCAAAGAATTTCAGAGTGAAGTGGAAAATCATCGTAACAAGAAAATAAAGTTTCTATGATCTAACCGTGGAGGAGAATATTTGAGTCACGAGTTTGGTCTTCATTTGAAACAATGCGGAATAGTTTCGCAACTCACGCCACCCGGAACACCACAGCGTAATGGTGTGTCCGAATGTCGTAATCGTACTTTATTAGATATGGTGCGATCTATGGATGTCTCTTACTATTTAACCGCTATCATTTTGGGGTTATGCTTTAGAGACGATTGCATTCACGTTAAATAGGGCACCTTCTAAATCCGTTGAGACGACACCATATGAACTGTGGTTTGGCAAGAAACCCAAGTTGTCGTTTCTTAAAGTTTGGGGCTGTGATGCTTATGTGAAAAAGCTTCAACTTGATAAGCTCGAACCCAAATCGGAGAAATGTGTCTTCATGGGATACCCAAAGGAGACCTTTGGGTACACCTTCTATCACAGATCCGAAGGCAAGATATTCGTTGCTAAGAATGGATCCTTTCTAGAGAAGGAGTTTCTCTCGAAAGAAGTGAGTGGGAGGAAAGTAAAACTTGATGAGGTAATTGTACCTGCTCCCTTATTGGAAAGTACTTCATCACAAAAATCAGTTCCAATGATTCCTACACCAATTAGTGAGGAAGCTAATGATGATGATCATGAAACTTCTAATCAAGTTACTACCGAACCTCGTAGGTCAACCAGAGTAAGATCCACACCAGAGTGGTACGGTAATCCTGTTCTGGAGGTCATGTTACTTGACCATGACGAACCTACAAACTATGAGGAAGGATGATGAGCCCAGATTCCGCGAAATGGCTTGAGGCTATGAAATCTGAGATGGGATCCATGTATCAGAACAAAGTGTGGACTTTGGTTGACTTGCCCGGTGATCGGCAAGCCATAGAGAGTAAACTCTTTTACCACCTCCATAATCGATAAAATTCCTTAGTCCACTAGTTACTAAGGATAAGTTCGACCGCTATCATGTGATGCATTCCTGGATCACTCTTGTACCCCTTGACTGACTCATGGCAAGGCACACTTCAGGTGCGGTACACAGCATGGCATACTGTAGAGCCTACGTCTAAAGCATAGGGGACGACCTTCGTCCTTTCTCTCTCTTCTGTCGTGGTCATGTCTTGAGTCTAACTCAATACTCACACCTTGTAACACAGCCAAGAACTCCTTCTTTGTTGATCTATTTTGAACTCCTTCAAAATCGTGTCACGGTATGTATTCATTTTAAAGTACTATTAAGCATTTTTTGATCTATCCTTATAGATCTTGATGCTCAATGTTCAAGTAGCTAATCCAGGTTTTCCATTGAAAAACACTTTTCAAATAACCTTGTATGCTTTTCAGAAATTCTACATCATTTCTGATCAACAATATGTTAACAACATATACTCATCAAAAATTCTATAGTGCTCCCACTCACTTCTTTGGAAATACAAGTTTCTCATAAACTTTGTATAAACCCAAAATCTTTGATCATCTCATCAAAGCGTACATTCCAACTCCGAGATGTTTACACCAGTCCTTAGAAGGATTGCTGGAGCTTTGCATACTTGTTAGCATCTTTCAGGATAGACAAAACCTTCTGGTTGTATCACATACAACCTTTCCTCAAGAAAATCATCGAGGAAACAATGTTTTGACATCCTATCTGCAAGATTTCATAAATAATGCAGTAACTGCTAACATAATTCCAACAGACTCTTAGCATCACTACGAGTGAGGAAGTCTCATCGTAGTCAACTCCTTGAACTTGTCGGGAAACATCTTAACGACAAGTCAAGCTTTCTTAATGGTGACACTTACCATCATTGTCCGTCTTCCTTTCAAAATCCATCTGCACCCAACAGCGTTACGACCATCAAGTAATTCTTCCAAAGTCTATACTTTGTTTTATACATGGATCCTCTCTCAGATTTTATGGCCTCGAGCCATTCGTCGGAATTCGGGCCCACCATCGCTTCTCCATAGCTCGTAGGTTCTTTGTTGTCTAGCAACATGACTTCCAAGACAGGATTACGTACCTCTCTGAAGTAGTACGCATCCTTGTCGACCTATGAGGTTTGGTAGTGACTTGATCTGAAGTTTCATGATCACTATCATAATCTTCCACTTCAATTGGTGTAGGTGCCACAGGAACAACTTCCTGTGCCCTGCTACAAACTAGTTGAAGTGACGGTTCAATAACCTCATCAAGTCTCCATCATCCTCCCACTCAATTCTTTCGAGAGAAACTTTTCCTCAAGAAAGGACCCGTTTCTAGAAACAATCACTTTTGCTTCCGGATCTGAAATAGGAGGTATACCCAACTGTTTTGGGTATTCTATGAAGATGCATTTATCCGCTTTGGGTTCGAGCTTATCAGCCCGAAACTTTTTCACATAAGCGTCGCAACCCCAAACTTTCAAGAAACGACAGCTTAGGTTTTGCTAAACCATAGTTCATACGGTGTCGTCTCAACGGAATTGCGTGGTGCCCTATTAAAGTGAATGTGGTTGTCTCTAATGCCTAACCCATAAACGATAGTGATAATTCGATAAGGGACATCATGGTATGCACCATATCCAATAGGGTGCAGTTATGATGTTCGGACACACGATCATACTATGGTGTTCTAGGCGGTATTAGTTGTGAAACAATTTCCATAATGTCTTAATTGTGTGCCAAACTCGTAACTCAGATATTCATCTCTATGATCATATCATAGACATTTTATCCTCTTGTCACGACGATCTTCAACTTCACTCTGAAATTACTTAAACCTTTCAATAATTCAGACTTGTGTTTCATCAAGTAAATATACTCAGCATCTACTCAAATCATCTGTGAAGTAAGATCATAACGATATCTAGTGCGTGCCTCAGCACTCATTGGACTGCACACATCAAAATGTATTACTTCCAACAAGTTGCGTTCTTGTTCCATCTTACTGAAAACGAGGTCTTTCAGTCATCTTGCCCATGTGGTATGATTTGCATGTCTCAAGTGATTCAAAATCAAGTGAGTCCAAACGATCCATCTGTATGGAGTTTCTTCATGCATATCTACCAATAGACATGGTTCGCATGTCTCAATCTTTTCAAAAATAAGTGAGTCCAAAGATTCATCAACATGGAGCTTCTTCATGTGTTTTATACCAACATGACTCAAATGGCAGTGCCACAAGTATGTGGTACTATCATTACTATCTTATATCTTTTGGCATGAACATGTGTATCACTACGATAGAGATTTAATAAACCATTCATTTTAGGTGCAAGACCATTAAAGGTATTATTCAAATAAATAGAGTAACCATTATTCTCCTTAAATGAATAACCGTATGGCGATAAACATAATCCAATCATGTCTATGCTCAACGCAAACACCAAATAACAATTATTTCGGTTTAACACCAATCCCGATGGTAGAGGGAGCGTGCGATGTTTGATCACATCAACCTTGGAAACACTTCAACACATATCGTCATCTCACCTTTAGCTAGTCTCCGCAACCTTTTATTTCGAGTTACTAACACTTAGCAACCGAACCGGTATTTATTACCCTGGTGCTACTAGGAGTACTAGTAAAGTACACAATAATATAACGTATATTCAAAATACTTCTGTCGACCTTGCCAGCCTTCTCATCTACCAAGTATCTAGGGTAGTTCTGCTTCAGTGACCGTTCCCCTCATTACAGAAGCACTTAGTCTCGGGTTTGGGTTCAACCTTGGGTTTCTTCACTAGAGCAGCAACTGATTTGTCGTTTCATGAAGTATCCCTTCTTTCCCTTGCCCTTCTTGAAACTAGTGGTTTAACCATCAACAATTGATGCTCCTACTTGATTTCTACTTTCGCGGTGTCAAACATCGCGAGTTGCTCAAGGATCATCATGTCTATCCTTGATATGTTATAGTTCATCACGAAGCTCCAATAGCTTGGTGGCAGTGACTATGGAGAACCATCACTATCTCATCTGGAAGATTAACTCCCACTCGATTCAAGCGATTGTAGTACTCAGACAATCTGAGCACATGCTCAACGATTGAGCTTTTCTCCCTTAGTTTGCGGGCTTAAGAAACTTGTCAGAGGTCTCATACCTCTTGACGTGCGCACTAGTCTGAAATCCCAATTTCAGTCTTTGGAACATCTCATATGTTCTGCGACGTTTCAAAAACGTCTTTGGTGCCACAATTCTAAACCGTTAGCATTACACACTGAACTATCACGTAGTCATCAAAACGTGTATGTCAGATGTTTCCTAACATCTACAGACGATGCTCGAGGTTCAACACACTGAGCGGTGCATTAAGGACATAATCCTTCTGTGTAGCAATGAGTACAATTCTTAGTTTATGGACCCAGACCGTATAATTGCTACTGTCAACTCTCAACTAAAGTTTCTCTAGGAACATATCTAAAACAGTAGAACCAAAGCGGGAGCTACGACATAATTTGCAAAGACCTTTTGACTATGTTCGTGATAATTAAGTTCATCTAATCAAATTATTCAATGAACTCCCACTTAGATAGACATCCCTCTAGTCATCTAAGTGATACATGATCCGAGTCAACTAGGCCGTGTCCGATCATCACGTGAGACGGACTAGTCATCATTGGTGAACATCTTCATGTTGATCGTATCTTCTATACGACTCATGTTCGACCTTTCGGTCTTCCGTGTTCCGAGGCCATGTCTGTACATGCTAGGCTCGTCAAGTCAACCTAAGTGGGTTGCGTGTTTAAATCTGGCTTACACCCGTTGTATGCGAACGTTAGAATCTATCACACCCGATCATCACGTGGTGCTTCGAAACAACGAACCTTCGCAACGGTGCACAGTTAGGGGGAACACTTTCTTGAAATTTTAGTGAGGGATCATCTTATTTATGCTACCGTCGATCTAAGCAAATAAGATGTAAACATGACAAACATCACATGCAAATCATAAAGTGACATGATATGGCCAATATCATCTTGCGCCTTTGATCTCCATCTTCGAGGCGCGGCATCAACACCATCATCACCGGCATGACACCATGATCTCCATCATCGTGTCTTCATGAAGTTTCCTCGCCAACTATTACTTCTACTACTATGGCTAACGGTTAGCAATAAAGTAAAGTAATTACATGGCGTTTTCAGTGACACGCAGGTCATAAATAAATTAAGACAACTCCTATGGCTCCTGCCGGTTGTCATACTCATCGACATGCAAGTCGTGATTCCTATTACAAGAACATGATCAATCTCATACATCACATATATCATTCATCACATCCTTTTGGCCATATCACATCACATAGCAAACCCCGCAAAAACAAGTTAGACGTCCTCTAATTGTTGTTGCATGTTTTACGTGGCTACTATGGGTTTCTAGCAAGAACGTTTCTTACCTACGCAAAACCACAACGGTGATATGCCAATTGCTATTTACCCTTCATAAGGACCCTTTTCATCGAATCCGATCCGACTAAAGTGGGAGAGACAGACACCCGCCAGCCACCTTATGCATCAAGTGCATGTCCGTCGGTGGAACCAGTCTCACGTAAGCGTACATGTAAGGTCGGTCCAGGCCACTTCATCCCACAATGTCGTCGGATCAAGATAAGACTAGTAACGGTAAGCGAATTGAACAAATCATCACCCACAACTGCTTTGTGTTCTACTCGTGCATAGAATCTACGCATAGACCTAGCTCATGACGCCACTGTTGGGGAATGTAGCAATAATTCAAAAAAATTCCTACATGTCACCAAGATCAATCTAGGAGATACTAGCAACGAGAGAGAGGGAGTGCATCTTCATACCCTTGAAGATCACTAAGCGGAAGCGTTACAAGAACGTGGTTGGTGGAGTTGTACACGCAGCGTTTCAGATCACGGTCGATTCCGATCTAAGCGCCGAACAACGGCGCCTCCGCGTTCAACACACGTACAGCCCGGGGATGTCTCCTCCTTCTTGATCCAGCAAGGGGAGAGGAGAAGTTGAGGGAGAACTCCAACAGCACGACAGTGTGGTGGTGATGGAGCTCGTGGTTCTCCGGCAGGGCTTCGCCAAGCGCTACGGAGGAGGAGGAAGAGTTGGACGAGGGAGGGGCTGCGCCAGGGAAGGGGTCTAGATCTTCTGGCAGCCCTTCCACCCCCACTATTTATAGGAGAAGGGGAGAGGGGGCCGGCCCCTTCAGATCCCATCTAGGGTAGGGGCGGCGGCCAGGGAGGGAACCCTAGATGTGTTTTGGGCGTCCCCACCCCTAGGAGACTTGCCCCCCAAGCCAGGAGGGGAGGCTTCCCTAGGGGAGGCGCCCCCACCTCTCCTGGTTACGTGAGATGGGGTGGGAGGGGCGCACAACCCCTTAGTGGGCTGGTGTGCCCCTTCCTCTTGGCCCATAAGGCCCCCCAACATTTGTCGGGGCCTCCGAAACCACTTTCGGACACGCTGGTCATCACCCGGTACCCCTGGAACAATTTCGGACTCCAATACCGTTCATCCAATATATCGATCTTCACCTCCGGACCATTCCGGAACTCCTCGCCATGTCCGGGATCTCATCCGGGACTCTGAACAACCTTCGGTAACCACATACTATTTCCCATAACAACTCTAGCGTCACTGAACCTTAAGTGTGTAGATCCTACGGGTTCGGGAACCATGCAGACATGACCTAGACGTTCTCCGGCCAATAACCAACAGCGGGATCTGGATACCCATGTTGGCTCCCACATGTTCCATGATGATCTCATCGGATGAACCACGATGTCGGGGATTCAATCAATCCCGTATACAATTCCCTTTGTCAATCGATATGTTACTTGCCCGAGATTCGATCGTCGGTATCCCAATACCTTGTTCAATCTCGTTACCGGCAAGTCACTTTACTCGTTCCATAACGCATGATCCTGTGGCTAACTCCTTAGTCACATTGAGCTCATTATGATGATGCATTACCGAGTGGGCCCAGAGATACCTCTCCGTCATACAGAGTGACAAATCCCAGTCTCGATTCGTGCCAACCCAACAGACACTTTCGGAGATACCTGTAGTGCACCTTTATAGCCACCCAGTTACGTTGTGACGTTTGGTACACCCAAAGCATTCCTACGGTATCCGGGAGTTGCACAATCTCATGGTCTAAGGAAATGATACTTGACATTAGAAAAGCTCTTAGCAAACGAACTACACGATCTTGTGCTATGCTCAGGATTGGGTCTTGTCCATCACATCATTCTCCTAATGATGTGATCCCGTTATCAATGGCATCCAGTGTCCATGGTCAGGAAACCATAACCATCTATTGATCAACGAGCTAGTCAACTAGAGGCTTACTAGGGACATGTTGTAGTCTATGTATTCACACATGTATTACGGTTTCCAGTTAATACAATTATAGCATGAACAATAGACAATTATCATGAACAAGGAAATACAATAATAACCATTTTATTATTGCCTCTAGGGCATATTTCCAACATGATGATCATGAAACTTCTGATCAAGTTACTATCGAACCTCGTAGGTCAACCAGAGTAAGATCCACACCAGAGTGGTACGGTAATCCTATTCTGGAGGTCATGTTACTTGACCATGACGAACCTACGAACTATGAGGAAGCGATGATGAGCCCAGATTCCGCAAAATGGCTTGAGGCTATGAAATCTGATATGGGATCCATGTATGAGAACAAAGTATGGACTTTGGTTGACTTGCCCGATGATCGGCAAGCCATAGAGAGTAAATGGATTTTCAAGAAGAAGACTGACGTTGACGGTAATGTTACTGTCTACAAATCTCGACTTGTTGCAAAAGGTTGTCGACAAGTTCAAGGAGTTGACTACGATGAGACCTTCTCACCCGTAGCGATGCTTAAGTCCATTCGAATCATGTTAGCAATTACCGCATTTTATGATTATGAAATTTGGCAAATGGATGTCAAAACTACATTCCTTAATGGATATCTTAAAGAATAGTTGTATATGATGCAACCAGAAGGTTTTGTCGATCCAAAAGGTGCTAACAAAGTGTGTAAGCTCCAGCAATCTATTTATGGACTGGTGCAAGCATCTCGGAGTTGAAATATACGCTTTGATAGTGTGATCAAAGCATATGGTTTTTTACAGACTTTTGGAGAAGCTTGTATTTATAAGAAAGTGAGTGCGAGCTCTGTAGCATTTCTGATATTATATGTGGATGACATATTGTTGATCGGAAATGATACTGAATTTCTGAATAGCATAAAAGGATACTTGAATAAGAATTTTTCAATGAAAGACCTCGGTGAAGCTGCTTATATATTGGGCATCAAGATATATAGAGATAGATCAAGACGCTTAATTGCACTTTCGCTTAATTGCACTTTCACAAAGCACAAACCTAACCACTGCCTGTGTTACAAGGTGTGAAGTTGAGTCAGACTCAATGCCCGACCACTGCAGTCTGTAGAAGATAGAGAGAAAATGAAAGTCATTCCCTATGCTTCAGACCTGATGTGTGCCTTGCTATTAGTTTAGCAGGGAGGTACCAAAGTAATCCAGGAGTAGATCACTGGACAGCGGTCAAGAACATCCTGAAATATCTGAAAAGGACTAAGGATATGTTTCTCGTTTATGAAGGTGACAAAGAGCTCGTCCTAAATGGTTACGTCAATGCAAGCTTTGGCACTGATCTGGATGACTCTAAGTCACAAACCAGATACGTATTTTTATTAAATGGAGGAGCTGTAAGTTGGTGCAGTTCAAAGCAGAGCGTCGTGGCGGGATCTACGTGCGAAGCGGAGTACATAGCTGCTTCGGAAGCAGCAAATGAAGGAGTCTGGATGAAGGAGTTCATATCCGATCTAGGTGTCATACCTAGTGCATCGGGTCCAATGAAAATCTTTTGTGACAATACTGGTGCAATTGCCTTGGCAAAGGAATCCAGATTTCACAAGAGAACCAAGCACATCAAGAGACGCTTCGATTCCATCCGCGATCAAGTCAAGGAGGGAGACATAGAGATTTGCAAAATACATACGGATCTGAATGTTGTAGACCCATTGACTAAGCCTCTCTCACGAGCAAAACATGATCAGCACCAAGACTCCATGGGTGTTAGAATCATTACAATGTAATCTAGATTATTGACTCTAGTGCAAGTGGGAGACTGAAGGAAATATGCCCTAGAGGCAATAATAAAGTTGTTATTTATATTTCCTTATATCGTGATGAATGTTTATTATTCATGCTAGAATTGTATTAATCGGAAACTTAGTACATGTGTGAATACATAGACAAACAGAGTGTCACTAGTATGCCTCTACTTGACTAGCTCGTTAATCAAAGATGGTTAAGTTTCCTAACCATAGAAATGAGTTGTCATTTGATAAACGGGATCACATCATTAGAGAAAGATGTGATTGACATGACCCATCCGTTAGCTTAGCACTATGATCGTTTAGTTTATTGTTATTGCTTTCTTCATGACTTATACATGTTCCTATGACTATGAGATTATGCAACTCCCGAATACCGGAGGAACACTTAGTGTGCTATCAAACATCACAACGTAACTGGGTGATTATAAAGATGCTCTACAGGTGTCTCTGATGGTGTTTGTTGAGTTGGCATAGATCGAGATTAGGATTTGTCACTCCGATTGTCGGAGAGGTATCTCTAGGCCCTCCCGGTAATGTGCATCACTATAAGCCTTGCAAGCAATGTGACTAATGAGTTAGTTGCGGGATGTTGCATTATGGAACGAGTAAAGAGACTTGCCGGTAACGAGATTGAACTAGGTATGATGATACCGACGATCGAATCTCGGGCAAGTAACATACCGATGACAAAGGGAACAACCTATGTTGTTATGCGGTTTGACTGATAAAGAACTTCGTAGAATATGTAGGAACCAATATGAGCATCCAGGTTCTGCTATTGGTTATTGACCGGATATGAGTCTCGGTCATGTCTACATAGTTCTCGAACCCATAGGGTCCGCACGCTTAACGTTTAATGACGATATGTATTGTGAGTTATGCGATTTGATGTACCGAAGGTTGTTTAGAGTTCCAGATGTGATCACTGACATGACGAGGAGTCTCAAAATGGTCGAGACATAAAGATTAATATATTGGAAGGTTATGTTTTGACACCGAAAAGGTTTCGGATAAGTTCGGGTATTTTCCGGAGTACCGGGGGGTTACCGGAACCCCCCGGTGGGTTAATGGGCCTTCATGGGCTTTAGTGGAAGAGAGGAGGAGGCGGCCAAGTGGAGGGGGCGCCCCCCCCCCAAGCCCAATCCGAATTGGGGAGGGCCCCCCCCCTTTCCTTATCTCCCTCTTCCCTTTCCTTCCCCTCCTAGTTGGACTAGGAAAGGGGGGAACCTACTCCTAGTAGGAGTAGGATTCCCCCTTGGGGCGCACCCCATGAGGCCGGCCGGCCCCCTCCTCCACTCCTTTATATACGGGTGAGGGGGCACCCCATAGACACACAAGTTGATCTCTTAGCCGTTGCGATGCCCCCCTCCACAGTTTTCCATCTCGGTCATATTGTCATAGTGCTTAGGCGAAGACCTGCCTGGGTAACTTCATCATCACCGTCAACACGCCGTCGTGCTGACGAAACTCTCCCTCGGCCTCAGCTGGATCTAGAGTTCGAGGGACATCACCGAGTTGAACGTGTGCAGATCGCAGAGGTGTCATGCATTCGTCACTTGATCGGTTGGATCGTGAAGACGTTCGACTACATCAACCACATTACTTAACGCTTCCACTTTTGGTCTACGAGGGTACGTGGACACACTCTCCCCGCTCATTGCTATGCTTCTCCTAAATAGATCTTGCGTGATCGTAGGCAAAATTTTAAAATACTAAGTTCCCCAACAGGATGAACGGGAAATGAAGGATGTCGCGGACGAATTGATTCATTGGCGTAGTGTGACGCAGGATCCGTGATTTGTTACCGTGAAAAATCTGCATTTCGTTTGGAAGGTCATCGGGGGATATCTTCTGTCGGTCCTTTATTAGGAAGGTGATCTCAATTAACAGATTTGCACACATATTGCTGCAGGAAGCAGCAACGATGGCATTTGTGATTTGGCGTCAAGTATTTTTGGTATGGTAGGCTAAACTAAGGTAGGGAATGGACAAAACATGATAAACCTTTGGATCAGCCTGCTCGCCAAGTGCTTATGTGAAATAAGGTAGCGCCATATGATACCTGAATCCTGAATACCCAGTGTTTATGTGATTACGTGATTGATTCACCAATTGCCAGCCTTTCCTGTTCCGCTCTCAATATATGGCAGTGGTATTTCCGTGATTGAATTAAATTGGCACCTGCCAAAGAAAGCGCAAAAAAACGAAAGGGGATCAGATGAATCGATTTGGTTTTCAATGAGAGGGAGTTAAAAACCAGCATGTAGGGGGTGGTGGGAGGTGTGAGGAAATAAAGTCGGACAAAAATAAAATCGGAGTACCAGGCTATCAATTGCTCCATTAGGAGTACAGATATCTGCCATATTTTTTTGGTATGTGTATATCTAAGATACAAATATAAAAACTTGAGAGTATCCAATATATAAGCTCATACTCAAGATATTTCTTCGTACGTACATACTAGATGTGCAATTTATGTTTACGTACCCATAAATGTCGCATATATATAGATATTTTCTGGGTACGTACTCATACATTTCATGCCGTGTATGTAGTTCTGAAGACATACATCAAGTATGCACGTACCTGTAACACCCCCAAAAAATTAACCATATTTCCATCAAGTAAAATTTGACCAGAAATTAAATTTTGAACTGTACGAGGTTATTTATTATTTCAGATTCTCTTATGTCTTCTGTTTTCCAAAATTCTTCCCTTCATAGGATAGCACTATTCTGATCCTGCGATCAGAATATGTATTTGGATCACAACAGCCCTATATAGGGCCCGATGCATGTTCCTGAGATTGAGAAACCCACCGGACAGAAAATCCCACCCACCCGCTGCCCCGATCCCCACCCCCCACCCCCCCCCCACCCCCTGGCCCGATCCCCAAACCTCCACCGAAATTATGCGAGCATGTGGAAAAAATGACACAATAAAAATATTGTTCTAGTGTCCTCGATTAGCTCGTGATAAGTAATAGGTGTGCGAGCATGTGGAAAAAATGACACAATAAAAATATTGTTCATAAAAACAAAAAAGACAAACCCAATAAATGTTCATTGACAAAATTATGAGAAGTTCGAATTGTTCAAATCTGGAAGCTCAAAATTAATAAAATAAATCCAAAATTTTCTAATACTCGCCTCCCACCTCTTTTCTCGCAAAAAATATAGAAGTTCTCTCATGAAAACAAAAAATAAAGGAATTTGACGAACAAACTTGTACGAAAAACCTAGATATGTAGGAAAAGAAAAAAATCATATGTGTTTAACTTAAAAATAAAAATCGTGAAATTCCTTATAGGGCAAAATGGTTCAGTTTTATTTCCCCCATTTCTAAAATAAATACGTGGAAGTTCAAAATAAAAAAGCGGAGAAGTTCAAACTAAAAAAAGGGTAGTTTGTTATTTAAAACAACTCAGATATTTTCATTACTAAATAATGAAAAGTGAGAAGTCCAAACAAAAAATAAAGCACTTTAAAATTCATAAAAAATCAAGAAGTTCAAAATTTTAAACAAAGAAGTTCAAAAAACTCGATTTTCTCGTTACTAAAGAAATAAAACTAAGAAGTTCAAATTAAAATAACAGAGAAGTTCAAAGTTGATAAAAACCTCAGATTCTCGTTCTAAAGAATAACTAATAAGTTCAAATTAAAATAAGAGAACAACAAAAAAGATTTAAAAAGATTTTTCCCTTTTTTAAAATTTGGATTTTCCCGGATACTAAAGATTAAACCAAGAAGTTCAATTTTAGAAAACAGAGTAATTCGTACATTAAAAACTCAGTTTTTCTCGTTACTCAAAAATAAAACCAAGAAGTTCAATTTAAAAACATGCAGAAGTTTGATATTTAATTAAAAACTCGAATTTTTTTGGTTACTAAAGAATAAAACAAATAAGTTCAATTCAAAATAATGAAGAAGTTTGATGTTTCTACCAAAACTACAATTTTCATATTTCTAAAAATACATAAAATAAATTTAAATAAAAAGTTAGAGCGGTTCGATATATAAGTTCGATGATTATAGAAAACTCAGATTTTCCTTGTTATTAAATAATGGAAACAAGAAGTTTAAAAATTAAATAACAAGAAGTTCAACTTTTAAAAATAGAGCGTTTCAAAATTTCATAAAAAATGATTAAGAAATAAACCAGGAAGTCCATATTAAAAAGATGGAGAAGTTCGATGATTATCGAAAACTCAGATTTCCTCGTTATTAAATAATGGAAACAAGAAATTCAAAAATTAAATAACAAGAAGTCCAACTTTTAAAAATAGAGCACTTCAAAATTTCATTAAAAGGATTAAGAAATAAAACCAGAAAGTCCATATTAAAAAGATGGAGAAGTTCGATGATTATAGAAAACTCAGATTTTTCTCGTTATTAAAGAATGGAAACAAGAAGTTCACAAATAAAATAACAAGAAGTTCAACTTTTAAAGAATAGAGCGCTTCAAACTTCACAAAAAAAGGATTTAAGAAATTCAGATTAATATCCATAAAAAACTCAGATATTTTCACGTAACTGAGACAAGTTCAGATTGATAACCGCCAGAATTTCACGTACTACACGGTGTGCATTTGGTATTAAAAAGAATAAAAAAGCAAAAACTAAAAGTTTTTTTATAAGTTCAAGTCCTCGGTCGGAGAAAGTTAAAAAAATATTGTGAGAGGGGTTTGTACAAAAGGAGTAACATTTGTGTAACACTAACGAATGGATGAGAAGATTACAAACAAAAATACATCACAGAAGTTCAGTGTGAAAATAATATGAAGTTCAACTACTATGCTGAATGAATTTCAGATGAAATTTTTTTAAAATCATCGCGAGATGAGAAAACGATCAACACGGGAAAGTTATGTGCTTACAGCAGCTTTTCAGTGGTATATCACTTGATCAATTCCGGTGAGTGGATGGAGAGTTACGAGCAGTGGATGGAGACCTACGAGCAAAAAAATCACGTGAAAAACAGAGTGAAGTTCACGTACACGCGCCGAGAAGTTCAGGTTCTTCACGCGGTGCATTTTTGAAGAATCTGTTTCGCGATAAAGGCAGAACGCATGATCTCTCTGTTTTTGAAATTGCTTAAAAATGGCTAGGAATCAGAGAAAACCATCAACATGAAAAAGTTTCGCATTTTCCGTAGCTTTTCAGCGGTATATTATTTGCCCCATTCCGATAAAGTTTGTATAAATTACGATAAAAATACGTTTTTAGCCATTTTTAAAACTGACATAAAACCGTAATGAATTAGGAGAAACAATATATACAAAACAGTTTCGCATTTCTTCAAGCTTTCCAACGCCATATCAGTTGCTGCATTTGAACATACGGTTAAAAAATTAGCTCGAAAATACGAACTCGGTAGAACTTGTACCGTTTTCTAAATTACTTTTAAACCGTTCAGAATTAGAAAAAACTTTTAACATGAAAAAGTAGCGCATTTTCATAAGCTTTCCAACGTCATATTATTTGCCTCAATTGGATTAGCCGTTTAGAAATGACATCAAAAATACGAACTCGGGTGTTCCGTTTGCAAAATTCTACGATTTTCCAAATTACTCTTTAACCGTAGGGAATTAGAGAAAACTTTCAGCATGTGGAAGGAGCGGTTTTGCAGCAGCTTTGCAACGCCATATTATTTGCCTCATTTCGGTAAACGGTTTAAAATGCGATTGAAAATACAATTCATGTTTTTTGTACGAAGAAAAAACGGTTTTTAAAACTGCTCTTAAACCGCTTACATTTTGCCAAAAATTTAACTTGGGTCATGATACTGGTGTCCATAGCTTTCCAACGGTATATAGCAAGCCCCATTTGGACACCTTTTAGCTGAAGTTCAACCTAGCACACGGGGAAGGTCAGGCGCGTTACTTACTCGGGAAGTTCATATTGTGATCAGAATATTATTCTGATCCCGTGATCAGAATAGTGTTTATATATATATATATATATATATATATATATATATATATATCTTTCCCTAATAATAAAGCGCTTATCGTTTCAGGTGGTTTGTCATAAAAAATACCTTCGAAGTTGCTATAAATTACCCACTATGCTATCCATAAAGAAGATGATCAATTTTTCGGAACAAAAGTCGCCGCCTTTTTATAGGGGTGATACAGGTAAAACTCATAGAACAATGAGCAGGAGAGTGGTTGGCCCATGGCTCCCCTAGTTTCGAAACCAGGGTTCGACCCCAGCCGACCCATGTGCGGAGCTTCACTCCCCTGTTTTTTATTTTAGTTTTTTGTCTTTTCTTTTCTCATTTTGTTTTCTTTCTTCTTTAAATTAATTCAGCATTTTAAAATTCTAAAAGTTGTGATTTTTTAAAATGTTTGACAAATCATAAAATATATGTAAATTCAAAAAATTAGAAAATCATAAAAAATTGCAGATTCAAAATGTTGGTGGTTTTGCAAAACTGTTCGCAAATTATAAAAAAAATCACAATTTGGGAAAAAATGGTCGAAAAATAAAATCATGTTTGTGGTTTTGAAAAAAATGATCTTGTACTCAAAACATATTCGTGAATCTGGAAAACAAAATGTCCATGATATTTCAGAAAATGTTCACAAAAATAAAAATAACTATTTGTTTTTTAAATTTTTCCCCCAATTTCAATAAAAGTTCATCAATTCAAAAATGTCCGTTCAGTCAAAAAATGTTAATGAATTCGAAACTGGTTCATACATTTAAAAAATTGTAAACAAAACTAATGTTCATGATTATTTTGAGAAAATCCAAAATTTCAAAAAAAAATGTTTGTCGATACAAAAAAACTGTTCACTGATACAAAAGTATTTTATGTCTAGGATTTGATTAGTTTTTCGAAAGTCTTTATATGTCTTGGGAGTAGTTCGTGGTCAATGAGATTTGTTTTTAAAGTTTTAAATGTTCCCTTGCGCAACATAATGACAAGTTTGGCATGCACCGGCAAACTCATAGCTTTGGGATTCACCACGTCGAATGCATTGTGATCACATGGACATCGCGACCATCATTGGACAGGGTGAGAAAAAAATAAATGGCAACATGATGAGCCACTGTGTAAAAATAGAGTACGCTCATATATCAGGATATTGAGTCATATTAATTTGGTTAGCCATAATTTTTTTATCTCCTGTTGCAACGCATGGGCATATTTGCTAGTATAATATAAACTAATAAAGCAAAGTACGTTTCTTCATTTTTTTCGTCCATTCACTGACCAAAAATATTTGTTTTATCCGAGGTGGTACTAAATGTTTATGAGTTCATCTATTAGAAAAGAAAAACGGTTTGTCCTGAATTTGTACATGGGCTGAGCGCTGAGGCCCAGCGAAGCCAACGAATCTATTTGCCGCACGGCGCATCAAATAGCCAGAGCTTCGCACAGGTCGCCCGCTACAGGGCCGGCCTGTTTTTGTTTCCGTGTTTGTTCTGGTTTTTTTCGTTCCTTTTCAAAATCACTAATTAAGGAGTACTTGTTGCAAAGAAACACTCCACTTTTCTAGGTCGCAACAAGTAACGCACATGCAGCGCGCCACTTGTCGTAACCTGAGAGTTTCCCTTTTTCGTAGATCCGTTTAGTCAAAACATTTTATCTTTTAAACCGTGCCTCCAAATCTTGAACCGTTTTCATCATTGGATTCCTCACGTCGAGATCTTCAAAACTAGATACCATGTTGATAGGTTTTGATGAACTTTTTTTCATGAAAAAAACGGGCGAAAAAACCGAACCGGAAGCATGGTTTTTTCCCTTTCCGAAAGAGGCACGCCCGTACCTCTCACGAAATCGCACCCGTGCCTCTCGTGGAAGCAAAACCGTGACTCTCGTGAAAGGAAAAAAATAGAAAACACGTTTTTTTCGTTTTCGGGAGGCACGGCCGTGACTCTCGCGAAAGCACATCCACGCCTCCCACAGAAGCAAAAACCGTGACTCTCGCGAAATAATAGAGAATGCGTATTTTTTCCCTTTCTGAGAGGCATGGCTGTGACTCTCGCGAAAGCACAACCGTGCCTCTCGCGGAAGCAAAACCGTGACTCTCGCGAAAGAAAAAAAACAGAAAACGTGTTTTGTTTTTCCCTTTCCGATAGGCACGGCCGTGACTCTCGCGAAAGCACAACCGTGCCTCTCGCGGAAACAAAACCGTGACTCTCGCGAAAGAAAAAAATAGAAAACGCGTTTTTTTCGTTTCCGAAAGGCACGGCCGTGACTCTCGCTAAAGCACAACTGTGCCTCTCGCGGAAAAAAGCGTAACTTTCACGAAAGGAAAAAAAGAAAACGCGTTTTTTCGCGCAAAAAAAATTCAATTTTTTTTTGATCGAAAAGCTAACAAAGACCGGGAGAAAACCAAAACGTCGAAAAAACCCGGAAAAAACCGTTTAAAAAGCTGAAAATGCATGTGGAAAAAAATTCGGAGGGAGCGTCCAAAGCGCGACACGTGACGAATGGCTGAGAGCGCGCCAAGTGGCGCTGATCATTGCGAGGCTCCCGAAGGAGCGCCCGTTAACTAGTTGCTCCCGTTCCTTTCTCTTCTTCTTTCCAATTTCTTTTTACCTTTTTTCCCTACGAAGTTTAATATCTTTTTTCCATTTTTCATAGAATAAAAAATTTCCAAAATTCTCAGAATTTCAATTTTCGTTCAATTTACGATAAATGTTCCAAATTCCAAAAAAGTTCCTGTTTTAAAAAAATGGTCGGATCTTTGTTTTTTCTAATTTCAATATTTTTAAAATACATAAAATGTACCCAATTTTTCAAAAATAGTTTGTGCGCCCCAAAATTATTCGGGATTTCAAATAATTGTTTATGCATTTTAAAATACTTTTGAAATTCAAAAATATTGTTGTTTTAGAAAAATGTTCACAAATTTTAAATATTTTTTGCATCAAAAAACACATCTTTGAAATAATTCTGAACGTTCAACACATGTTCCTATTTAAGAATACTTTTGATTAATTTATAAGATTTCGTGTTTTTATAAAAAGTGCATGTTTTCAGATAATGTTTTTCAATTTAAAAAATGTTACAATTTCAAATGTTCGTCTTTTTTTGGAGATGTTAAGAATTTTCAAAAAAAAATCACGTTTCAAAGAATATTCAGAAATTCATTATTATTTTTATGAAAAGTTCAAAAAGTAAAAAATGCTTCGAATCTTACGCTGCACTATGGTCTTAAATATTCACTCTAGCCATTCGTTATTGGGACGCGTTTGTCTGATGAGCTACCAACACGTTATCAGGCCTTTCGTTTATGCGCTGCAATTTGTAATCCATCCGGTTACGCCGCTGTAGGAGACGCTGACAAGCCCCACCACTATCACGATCTCGTGTGCCAAACATGACCTGCGAGAAGACCGCAGCTCCTCGCTTTGTTGCCCACCGCTGCAAAGACTGTTATCGGAGGACACAACATCTCTCTCACGTTGCTTTTGGTAAACAATATCTCTCCCGTTGCAATGCACGGGCATATGTGTTAGTAAATAACTATAGGAAATAATTTCATAATAAAAATGTGTCCTAAAATAATTCTGTTAATAGGATTTTCAACCTTTGAAATACTTCTGTTGTACTATAATTATTTTATTGTTTAAAATCCCATCAAAATTGTGAGAGGTCATGTGATGCCTATAGATCACTTTTATGCAAAAACCTAACTTGGCCTTTTGAAATTTTTGAGTTAAACATCCTCTTTTCAATTCTATCTCATTCTTGAGTTACAACTGCAACTCTAATTTTCCTAGCTCCAATAATTCTGAACTTTTCCACCTTGTAGTCCTTCCAACTAAACCCTTAAGTCCAGAAGGGCAGCCCCAATTTCATCTTGCAAGTCCACCAAATAGTCCCCTACAGTTTCTGTCCAGAATTGGATTCTAGTAAAAGTTGCACAAGCAAGTTTTCCTTTTTCTCAAACCAGCTCCACCATCATATCTATCATCCAATGAGACATCATTCTGCCAAGTTTCATCATCAACAAAGTTTCCTAGGTCACCGTTTCATTTCCTCAAACGCCTCATGTGCATGACAGAAATCTACAACCTCGGAAACTTACATTGGGAACTTGCTCATTTGACCAAACCACCATGTCCAGCAACCCTACAGTCTCTAGTAGCACTACCCTGCCAAATATCATCTTGATTTGATCACTGTAGACCACCCCTGGCATTTTTTCAAACATTCGGCATGCATGGCCAGAGCATGAGCAGAGCGCTCATAGTGCAGGCTTTGGCATCGAGTTGTTGTTGCCTCTCTGCTACTACCCTTGCTCGTCCTGATCTCCATATGGATCACCACGCCTCCACTGAGCCTTGTCGACATCCTCTCCTGCTCGTTAGCGTCGGCCAGCGCCAACCAGCCGTTGTCCAGAGCCGTCGTCTCGCACACGCCACCGCCCTTGATGCGTGGCTCGTCCCCGAGTCAACCAGCACACCCACCATTACTGCGGGCGGACACCGTTCTCACCGACCCCCGCCGCCCTCACCAGTCTCGCCACCGACCACGCTTCGCCCTCAATGGCCATTGCCACAGTCTGCCGTCGCCAGCACCTCCCAAGCCACCCGAGCCAGCCAACGCAGCCCCTGCGGTAATTTCGGACGGCCACCGTCCATACCAACCCCGCCGCCCTCACCGGCCTCGCCACCGACCGCGTTCTGCCATCAATGGCTGCCGCCACCGCGGCTGTCGGTGTCAAAACCGGCGGATCTCGGGTAGGGGGTCCCGAGCTGTGCGTCTAAGGTTGATGGTAACAGGAGACAGGGGACACGAAGTTTTACCCAGGTTCGGGCCCTCTTGATGGAGGTAATACCCTACGTCCTGCTTGATTGATATTGATGAATACGAGTACTACAAGAGTTGATCTACCACAAGATCGTAATGGCTAAACCCTAGAAGTCTAGCCTGTATGACTAAGGTATTGAGTATATCCTTTTCGGACTACACCCTCCGGTTTATATAGACACCGGAGGAATCTAGGGTTACACAGAGTCGGTTACAAAGAAGGGAATCTACATATTTCGTCGCCAAGCTTGCCTTCCACGCCAAGGAGAGTCCCATCCAGAAATGGGAGTAGTCTTCAGTCTTCGTATCTTCACAGCCCATTAGTCCGGCCCACAAATAATAGGACGGATGCCCGAGGACCCCTTAGTCCAGGACTCCCTCGGTAGCCCCTGAACCTGGCTTCAATGAAAAGGTATTCAGCGCAGGCATTGCAAGGCGGGTTCCTCCTTCCGAACACCTGAATAGTCTCCAGACGAATTGATCGTGTCCGGACCTGTAACACACACCGCACACAGCCGCAAAGAGATAATAACACACGAATCCAATCTGCTGACAATTTTTGTAATGTGACGTCACGCCTGTCCGGTCATAATTTCGAACCGTTTTTCGCCCCATGTTTCGAGACGCGGTTGTCATTGGCACGTCTTGTCAAAGAAGAGATCGTGTCCCCTTATTACGGGATTCTCATCAATACGTGCGTGGGTAACCCAACCGTCCTGCGAGAAAGATACCTTAGAAATAGGCAGGTTCTTAGGCTTAGGAGGAGACGTTCAATACCGGAGGTGTATATAAAGGAACCAAGGGTTGTCTTTTTATGCCAAACCTCTCCTAAGCCTCCCCAACCCGGAGTTCCAGCACCCAAGGTTTGACTCCATAGCTTTCAGCCTTCCCATCATGTCCGGATCCAGCTCCCAAGGCCGATGGGTGGCTTCCTCTGTTACAGAGGAGGATATCACAAAGCTTCGGGCGGCCAGATATCTGACCGCAGAGATCCACCACCGGCTTCCTGCTCAAGGACAAGTTATCCCGACCCCCAGATCCGGCGAGAGGGTGGTATTCGTCTCCCACTTCCTCCGGGGGTTAGGGTTTGCTCTTCACCCCTTCGTCCGAGGGCTAATGTTTTATTATGGACTAGATTTTCACGACCTTGCCCCGGACTCTATCCTCCATGTCTCGGCGTTTATCATTACATGCGAGGCCTTCCTTCGAATCCCCCCACACTTCGGCTTATGGCTCAAAACCTTTAGTGTAAAGCCGAAGGTAGTCGACGGGGAACAGGCGGAGTGCGGCGGTGCTATAATCAGCCAACTCGCCAACACTCCCTGGCCAAAAGGTTCTTTTTCCGAGGCTTCCAATTACTGGCAGCGGGAGTGGTTTTATATCACAGAGCCCCGCAGTACTAAATGGGTAGCTGCCCCCACCTTTCGTCCCGGCCCACCGTTACGGCTAGCGTCATGGGTCAACAAGGGGCTAGACTGGGGATTAGTGGATGAAGTGCGGACCTTACAAAGCCGCATCCGAACCCTCCTCGAGAGGGATATCGATCTCGTCAGTGTGATCCAAGTGATGTTAGTTCGCCGAATCCTGCCCTGCTAGCGTAGGCCTCGCCGCATGTGGGAGTTTAATCTGGAAGGGCGACAAACCCTCCAAAACTTCTTCGGCGCCACACATGAAGGGATGTGGAAGTTATTTTTCAGGAAGCGAAAACATTGGTCGGATACTGCTGAGGACGCCGGCCTTAACTGTAATCGTCCGGATACCCCGGTAAGCACTTGGCTTTCAAATACTTTGTGGTCATGCATACAGTAATATGGTACTAAGCAAGCTATCTTGTTCCAGGGCTGGATAAAGAAGGCGGAACTGATTATGTGTTCGGCCCCTCTGCCCGAGGGTCAAGCGAATCCTGTCTTAACAAGGATGTTGGCCCCAGCACCATACCAGATGCCGGAGAAGGAGGACGAGGCAGAGGGCAAGAGGACCAAGGATGGCCTCTATTCCCAGGGAACCTCGGACTTTACGTCCGGAGGAATAAAAATCCCCTCATCCGAAGACAAAAGTGAAGAGGGGGCCACTATCTCCTTCCCTCCCAGGAAGAATTGGGTCTCCTACGAAGATTGGGAGAAGCAATCTCCTAAGCGAGGCAAGATGCCTTTGGGGGGCGGCCCGGGCCTGGAGGACGTCGAAGTGCGGTCTCATGATGAGGACAAGCCTCTGGCCAAATTGTAAGCGAATAAGGCTGTTTTAAACCTATCCCGTTCTTTTCTTATGATGCCTGGAATATATATTTTTTTGCAGCTTAGCGCGCAGCCCCCTTCAATAGTCCTCTTCCTCGGGGGACCTTCTCCCGGAGATGATGGAAAGCGAGATGCCCCCACCGGCTTCTCCGTCCAATAGGACAGACGACCTTGAGGTGTCGTCGCGGAGGGTCTCCCCCGACCAACAAGTGGTGCCAGGGATGACGAAGATGCTACACGAAGGTGATACTTCGGCGGCCCAGGGTCCGGGAAACAACAATGAAGACCCCGAACAATCCGGAATGCAGCTAGATACAAATAAACGAATCCCTTCAAAGGGTGACCGTACTCCTGCGGCTGCCTCTGGAGACCCAGAGGCGCCGGATATCTTGACGAACATGCTGCGGCAGGCGTCCATTTCAGAGGAACATCGTACCTTGATGGGTACGGTGGTAAAAAAGGTCATATCCGCAAAGAGCGGATTGAATGAGGCCTTTGCAAGTCTGTTGAGAGGCTTCGAGGTTTGTACTGTAATATGTGCAATTGTGTTTTATTCAGAAAATAGACCTGTGTATAGACAGTAGCCCCTGAGACTCGGGTTGGCTTCCCATAGGAAGCGAACAGAGGATCAAAAGAAATATCCGAGGACTAATCTGATTGACTTTGAACACAGACTGCTTCCCCCTGGCTACTTCCCAGACTGCGGATATTGCCGAGCTGCAACTGAAGCTTGATGTAGCCGGGGATGACATCGCGTTAATCAATATGCGTCTTGACGAGTCGCAAGGTATGTATTCGGAGCAGTCCCTGGGCATACATTTTTGTGATATAAGCATGATGCTGAAAGTTGTGCCTGGCTGCAGATGGGGTTGCCGCCGTTGAAATTCTTCGGACGGAGCTAGCCCAGGCCAAGGAGCAGGCCCGGTGTAGTAATGCGGTTGCCGAGAAGGCATCGGCTGAGTTAAAAGCCGAACGAGCTGCTCGGTGTCAAGACGGGGAGAAGATATCCACGATGGCGCTCGAGCTAAAAAGTGCTGCTAGCCGGTGTGAACTCCTTGGGAAGGAGAATGAAGCCAAAATGGCTGAAATTGACAAGGCCCTACGAGAGGCGAGAGAAGCATGGTCTGAATCCAGAGCAGCCCGTGAGGAGATCCGCCAAGCTGGGGAGATTGCAGCTGGTAAGCCGTTTTTGCTACAGGCTAAGTTCGGCGATCTGAACTATGCTCAGCTTAACCAATTGTGGAGTTCTTCGGACGAGTTTTTAGACTTGCCGAAGAGTTCTTCCAATGCGGCACAGTATTATCATGCGTGAGACGGGTACGCAACGGAGAAGCTTTTCTGGTCACGATTCGGCGCCTCGAAGCGCCCCCTGTTGCTGAATGAGCAGATGTCCCAGTGGGCCGAGCTTCATAGGATATCCGGCGCTGCCATGAAGAACGTCATAATCCGGTTATGGCCAACTGAGCCAGTTCCAAACAGTTACTTCGGCTTGGTGCAACGGTTTGTTGACGTAGTGCCTCGTATCGATGCTGTGAAGTGATCGGTGTGTATCGAGGGTGCACGAATGACTTTTGCCCGAGTCAAGACGTTCTGGGGGAATATGAAGGTCATCGACGTTGCGGTGAAGAGTCCACCCAAGGGCAAGGACCGCCATGAACCGGAACATTATTTTGAAGACGTCCTTGTAGTCGCCCGCTTGATAGAGGGTTAGTGCTCGAAAGACATAATGTTCGAGTGAAGTGTATGAGAATTGTACGAGGCAATTTTATAGTAAATCTATTTATGTGTTTTGCTCGAAATCTTGTTTCCTCCTGTGCGGCCGTTTTAATATAATCTGAAAGTTTTCCAGTCGTTGACTTCAGCCCCCTTGTAGGAAGTACAGGGGTGTTCGAAAAAGCATCTGATCACTCTTGACCCAACGTCTTGGTCCATGAAGGAGGTGTCAATGCGGTGAACCAGGCAACCAGACTATAGGGCGTTAACACTTCCACTTAGCCATAGGAGTTTTACAATGGGTCTACGACATAGCCCCTAGTATGTATGCGGCTTACTCATACGATGCGTTTACATAATTGACCCGAAAAGAGGTCCTTCATGTGACACGGAGGAATCGCTAGAGATTCCGATAAGTCATCGAGTGGTTGACCAGCTCTCGCCGCATCATGACAGTCAGTTTTCGGCTTTCTCTACTGAGGTGCGTCCCGGGTGAACCGGTAGCACAATCGCAGTAGTTCTCCCTACCCTAGCCGATAGAGCAGAATGTAGGGTAGCAAGCACAGGAGCCGGGCAACCCAACTATTGACCCAAGACATGATTCGGAGCTGATGCATATAAGGCCAAACTCGCGACGCCGAAGTACGCTGTAAAAGTTGTTCAGACTTTGTTGGCAACCCATTTGTTCCCGTACCGAGCCCCTGGCAAGTTAAGCCGGGGTATATCTCTGAAACGACCATAGGAGGTGTATTCATTTTGCGAAAAGACGCGAGTGATTAATTCGGATAATTTAAACTGGGACTGGAGTGATATGCCAATGGTTACTTGATATACATAAGGGCCACGACCCCGACAATTTGATATGTCCTGGGTCGAAGGCAGAGGAAAAAGGCATGTTACAGGCTCGAAAAAAGAGTGCGGTCTACAAAAAGTTTTTTTGGACCTCCTGTCGCACGTCTGCACCGCCTGTCCTCAGCGAGGGGAATCCTTGAAGGGGGTAACCCCGTAGGTGAGTGTACGGATCCCAACTCCTATGGGGTCGGTCGTAGGTGTTTCCCCTTTGCGCCACCTGCTTTTAAGAGATAATGAAACAAAAGAAAATAGGAGAGCGGTTAAAGAATGTTGCCGGAGTGCCTGCAGACTTGTCCGTATTGTGCTTCCGTCAATGCCCATGGTATCTTGAGTGCGTAATTATGTATGCGCGGTATAATTTTAACGGGTATACGAGATGGGCAGCGGAAGCCGAACTTCTATTTCTGTTTCGGATTTTATCGATCTTCAGGGGGAAATTTCTTCCGCCCTCCGGCATTTAGCTGGTGAGCCGCTCCGTTGTCCCTATTGCATGGTGGCCCATTTCCATTGTGCCCGGCATTGAGCCTGCCGGCCTGCTTGAGGACCCAACAACTTCTGTTGGTGTGATTAGCTGGTTTATTGGGGTGGCCATGAATCTGGCAGGGCTGGTCCAATATCTTGTCTAGTTTGGATGGTCCGTCTCTGTTTGCTTTGAATGGCTTTTTCCGTTGGCCGGGCCTAGGATTGCTAAATCCGGCGTTGATCGATGTGTCGCATGATCTTTCATTATCATTGCGACTGTTATGTATGCTTCGTCGTGGCTTGCCATTGCCATCCCGTATTTCGGATGTGTCTGAGTCGCTGGCACTGTTGCTTCTACGAGCGAGCCTGCTGTCTTCTCCCGCGCAAAAGTGGGTCATCAGAACGGTAAGGGCTGTCATGGATCTAGGTCCTTCTTGACCAAGGTGGTGTGCAAGTCATTCATCCCGGACGCTATGTTTAAAGGCCGCAATGGCCTCCGCGTTCGGACAGTCGACAATTTGGTTCTTTTCAACTAGGAACCTGGTCCAGAGCTTCCTCGCTAACTCCCCGGGCTGCTGGACAATGTTACTTAAGTCATCGGCGTCTGGTGGCCGGACATATGTTCCTTGGAAGTTGTTGCGAAAGGCGTCCTCCAAATCCTCCCAGCTGCCAATAGAATTTTTTGGCAGACTGTTTAACCAGTACCGAGCTGGTCCTTTGAGTTTTAGTGGTAGGTATTTGATGGCATGAAGGTCGTCTCCGCGGGCCATGTGGATATGGAGGAGGAAGTCCTCGATCCATACCACGGGATCCGTTGTTCCATTGTATGATTTGATATTCATGGGTTTGAACCCGTCTGGGAATTCATGCTCCATTACTTCATTTGTGAAGCAAAGAGGGTGTGCGGCGCCTCTATGTTGGGCCACACTGTGGCGTATCTCCGACAGAGTCCATTTGTGGTTTTCGGCCCGGGTGTGGCTAGGTTTGTCACGTCCGAATAGGTGACCGTCGTCATGTGTTGAGGTGTGTCCTTGTGATCTGTAGATCGCTCTTGAGTGTGCTGCTTTGCTACTCAAGTCTTGTTGACGGTCGTATGTATAACCCCGAGCTGTTTTGTTCCTGCTTTTACTGCACGGTGGGGCGGCTTGGTGTTCGGCTTGAGTTGCCGCTTTACCTGGGCCCAGTTGTGGTCGATCTGCCGTATTGTGCGATGATGGAACGGGCTCCAGCGCCTCATCGTCTCCCTGGGATAGCAATCTATGCTTCGGGTAGCTTTTGGCTGGTCTACCAAGACCGTATTATTCGTCGGCTAGGACTTCGGTCCATTTATCATTGAGCACATCTTGGTCAGCTTGAAGCTGCTGCTGCTTCTTTTTCAGGCTCCTTGTCGTGGCTATTAGTTGGCGCTTGAAGCGCTCTTGCTCATGAGGCTCCTTGGGCACGATGAAATCCTCAGCGCCGAGGCCCACCTCATCCTCAGAGAGCGGAAGATAATTGTCGTCCTCCGAATCTTCGTGTGTGGCTTGTTTAGCAGGGCTAACTTGCCTATCTTCCCGTGCATCTTGTTCATTGGTTGTATCCACAGGGGTCTTCGCCGTCATTGGCACCATTGTCCATGCCGTCGATATTCTCGGAGTCGTAATCCAGTGTATCGGTTGAATCCTCGATTGTGGCTATGAAGTGGGTGGTGGGTGGGGAGCACAATTCTCCACCGCTAGCCCCTAGTTCGAGCAAGATATAGTTCGGCTGAGAGTCCTTCGCCAAGGACAGGTTTTTTAATGAGTTTAGCACATCGCCTAAAGGCGAGTGCTGGAAGATGTCTGCGGCGCTGAATTTGAAGATCGATAAACAATCAAGCTCGGCGTCCGCGGGCTCACGCGGCCTGCTCCGATTCTAGGGCCAGAGCGGTTACAGGAGCAATCTCCTGGATGCGGCCCGATGACAGGTTTAGGTCATGATCACGGGGTGACCGGGAGCGGCAACCGCAGTATCGAATCCGGCGAAGATCAAGTCTCCACGGATGTCCGCGGCGTAGTTCAAGCTCCTGAATCTGACTTGATGGCCAGGGGCGTAGCTTTTGATCTACTCCAGATGGCCAAACGAGTTGGCCCACAGTGCGAAGCCGCCGAGTACGAAGATCTGTCTGGGGAGGAAAGTTTCTCCGCAGACGGCGTCATCATTGATGATTGAAGGGGCCATCAAACCTTTCAACGACAACACAGAGGAATTCTTGATGAAAGCACCAATGTCGGTGTCAAAACCGGCGGATCTCGGGTAGGGGGTCCCGAACTGTGCGTCTAAGGTTGATGGTAACAGGAGACAGGGGACACGAAGTTTTACCCAGGTTCGGGCCCTCTTGATGGAGGTAATACCCTACGTCCTGCTTGATCGATATTGATGAATACGAGTATTACGAGAGTTGATCTACCACGAGATCATAATGGCTAAACCCTAGAAGTCTAGCATGTATGACTAAGGTATTGAGTATATCCTTTTCGGACTACACCCTCCGGTTTATATAGACACCGGGGGGATCTAGGGTTACACAGAGTCGGTTACAAAGAAGGGAATCTACATATTCCGTCGCCAAGCTTGCCTTCCACGCTAAGGAGAGTCCCATCTGGACACGGGTGTAGTCTTCGGTCTTCGTATCTTCACAACCCATTAGTCCGGCCCACAGATAATAGGTCAGACGCCCGAGGACCCCTTAGTCCAGGACTCCCTCAGCGGCAACGTTCTGAACCTACAAACCGACATCCCCCGCGCTATATAAGGCCACCACGGGTTTTCTCCGCTCATCACCACTCCTCCTCCTCCTTCTACGAGCTCTCCCGAGCATCAGAATGACCGGATATGGCCGTCTTCTTCCTCTCCGGCAGCTACGGCCACCATCACCGTTCGGTCGATTTCGACGCCACCAACACCTCCCCCTCACAGATTCCTTCACCTATAGTGTCCATAAACAACCATCGATCACCCGCGCTCGCCAATTGCGCCGGAGAAGCGCCATGGGCGAAAGCCCCTTCCACCTACGTCTTCACTTTGTCTTCGACTGCCATTCGCTGCGGTCAATTTCTTCGGCCATTCATACTGAAACATATGCTTCGCTTCAGCAGTAAACTTTCAAGGTGTTAATTCCTTCAAATTAATCTTCTCGTCTACATATGTTTAACAGATTTAGCTCGTTCTTCTCTGCAATGCAGATATACTTCGGTGAAGTTCCTCGAACTTAGCACCGGAGACATCATTTTCTTCGGTTCTGTATGGACTATTTCTCTCTGTATGTACTAGCAAACAAATCAGTCCATAGATGTTTCTGTCAACAATCTCCAAAACAAAAGTAGGCAGATATTGCACCAACATGATATGTGCAAGAGGAGTAGAGGTACAACATGTTCCTCCTCGAGCAGGACCAGCTGGCGGAGGGTGAAATCTACAGCGAGCGTGCAATTGAGGAGGCCATGACCGCCATGGCGGCGGCGAACCCGGACCTTGTTGCAGAGTACCGAGCTATCTACGAGGCCGCCCGCGCCGCTTGCAACGAAGTTCCGACGCAGCTGGATGCGGACGTGGCTGCCAGCTACACGTCCTACGCGTCGTTGTTCAACTTTTGGGAAGCATGTGGCCGGCGAACAGCGACATACCATCCATGTCCACTGGCACTGGCGCCGGACAGGTCACGGACTCCTCCGAGGATGAGTAGGGCATGGGAGGCGGCAGGGCCTTGTGTCCCAAGTGGTCCAGTCCGTCTCTCAAGTTCTACTCTTCCTCGCCGGAGACCACATCTCCACTTCACGGGCCCTGAACCCCACCGCCGTTCATGGAGACAACAAATTGAGGACATGGTCGCCGATGCGAAATACAAAGGGAGTGGTCGAACGCCATAGGTTTAGGGTCAGGACACTTGTTTTCTAAATATCCGAAATATAATGAACATCCGCCGTGTTTGCATGAATCTCGTTTGGTTTATATGAAAATCCCCCTTGTTTGTCTCGTTCGGTTTATATGGAAATCCATCGTGTTTGCATAAATTTTGTTAAGTTATTGCAAATTTGTTTGAAATTATGCGAACAGCGTCGGATGTTGCCTCCAACATCAGTGTCCCGGAACTGGTCCATGTTCGTAGTCTGATGCCGAAGCAAATTTGTTGAAGATGCCCTTAGTAACGGTCCCTAAGGGGCAGTTCTTTTCGGCGATTCTCCCAGAATCGACCCCCTCCCCAGCTTCTCCCGGAATCGTCACTCCATATTTTTTTTCTACAATCCTATCTAGCTAAGGTCTAATTATCTAGGATTGTAAAAAACATATGGAGTGATGATTCTGGAAGAAGCTGGGGAGGGGGGTGATTCTGGTAGAATCACGATTCTGGTAGAATCATCCAAAAGAACTGGCCCTAAACCATGGGTGATATATGTGGCTGCCCGCCATGTAAGACAAAGACATGGGGAAAACAGGAGGCATACTTGAGTGAAAATTGCTTTTGGAGGTTGAGCTCCATGGAGGCCTCCTTTTGCAAAATTTAAAATTCATCTTAATTCAAAATTTTACATTAAAAAAACTACAAAAATACAGATATACATGAAGGCATTACGTGCATGTGTGTAAATTTTCATAACAAAAATGTGTTAAATTTCTGGTACTATTTTAAAAATTAATGGTACTATTTTTACATTTCAAAAAAGACAAATTTTTGTAACTTGAGGATGAACAGTACCATGTGTTAAAAAACCCCTGATTTGTTTATTTTGCGCAGCCTCGTTTCAAAATATTTCAACATATTTTATTCTGAAAATTTACACACATGCACCTTATGCATTCATGTATATATCTGTGTTTTTTCAGATTTTTTTGGAATGTAAAATTTTGAGTTAAGATGAATTTTAAATTTTGCAAAAGGGGGGCCTCCATGGAGCTCGGCGTACAGAAGCAATTTTACACGATGTCATTTGACTGTGCTCATTAACTGATTGCGTAGACTCGACCAGCCATCACGGATAAGACGTTACTACGACTACTGTAACAAATTGATTGAGGCGCTATCGGGGCACTGTATTCTCTGGACCATGTTTGAAGAACAGAACACCTGGCTAGCTAGCCTCTAAGCGACGCTACGCTCCAGAGTCATGGTTGATTGAACTCTAAACTATTCTCCTGATCACTCAACGTCAAAATGAATACTACCAGTGCAGTGGTTGTGCCGCGAGCTATGGCCGACCCTAGCGGATAACCACGCCTCGTAGCCCCATGATGACGGCCGCCAAATCCATGGTCCACTAACCCAAAGTTACCACAGCGCATCCGAACTGAACCCACAGCAACCACACACGATCGAAGTACGAAGAGAGACTTGGACTAGTCGTCCAGTGACACTACGTACGTGACCGACACCTAGCTCCCAGTGACGGCGATCCATGCCGATCGTGGCGTACGTGCGTTTCGGCGAGAGCACTGTAGGTAGGCCACGGCACGGCGTGCCAGTGAGCTAGTGATGCCACAGTGGTACTGAACCTGACATCTGGTCTACTACTAGATGTTGTTCGCGCTGAAAAGCTCGCGGCAAACAGCGAAGTGGTTATCGCTCACCGGCGGCAGGCAAGGACGGGACGGGGACTGGGCCGTCCTCTCCTCCACTCGAGCGAGACACGCACCGGAAATGGCCGGATGCGGCCGTGTCAGGCTTAGCAACCAAACGCGGTCGGCCAGATTAAGAAGAAGACTGAGTGAGTGAGTGAGTGAGTTACGTCGTTTCGGCCGATCTGGTCAGAGGGCACGGGGGAGGGGAGGAGGACTGCGTTGGCGCATGTGGAGAGATCACATCGGAGGATGGCCTTTTTACAGCGTGGTGTCGCTCGCGGCAGAAAGTGAAGCCACGAACCGGCCTATCGCGTGCGACGGCCTGACGGGAGACGCCACGAGTATGATGGATAGGCTGGCGGCACATGGGCTGTGGTCTGGTGGGCCTCGCGTTCTGGCGCTCCGGGACAACGAGCTCTCTGTCGAGAGCACCGAGAGCTTGAGCTGACACGCAAACACACGGGAAGAGTTCAGCACCAGCACCTCGCGCGCGCCTCTGCCGAACGGCTGCTCTCGCGCACCATGGATGTCGCTATTCTCATCAGAAGTGCGACGACAAAGCCGGTGCCGATCCATCGGCTAGCTCCGTGGCCCCGCCGCAAATGCCACCGCGGGAGATGTGTCGCGCCGTGCGGATCACAATCCTGGTGTCGCCGAATGCGACACGCGAGCTCGCGCGCCACGCCGTGCCGATTCGCTGCACCGGCCGCTTCGCTCTGGTCGGCGTCTCGCTCATCGGTTGGTGGGCGTGTCCGCGTGCGGGGCGGTGCGTGCGTGTACGACCGTGTCGTCGCGCCCGGGCCAGTCCGCGTCGCGAGAGCCAGCCGCCGGTGTTGACGCCACCGTCCGCCCGGTCCCGGTCCCGGTCGCCGCACGGCGCGGCGGTCGCAGCTTTCGGCTTCATTTACACACCTACGCACGTACGTACGGCCGCTGCCCGCCGCGCGCTTCAATTGTTGCCTCGTGCCGTCATCTCACGCCACCGGCGGCCATGAAACCCACCGAAACGGCGAGTGAGTTACCTCGGACACCGGGCTACCGAACGGGATGGAGATATCTCTACACGTACGAGTGCACATGCGCCCGCATGGCACTGATCGGCTGCTACGGCCTACGCACAGCACACAAGAACACAAGGCAAGGACGCGCGTGTGGCCGGGAAAGAGGAACTGAATGCATGAACCGGCGTTCGGTACGTACGTGCTGGTGCTGGAGTGACCGTTACTCATCCCGAGCATTAAGATGGACCAACAACAAGGCTTTGAGGCTCCAGCCGTGGTGAAAGCAGCCCGCCGTTGCTCATCATCCAGTGCCACTCGTGGCCTGTCGGCTCAACAGTCGTTTTTTTGTTGCTTTGCGGCGCGTCCTTTTTCCGTTCTTATCGTTTGCAAACCGGTGGAGCCAGGACCAGATTTGACTCACACGGCCCAACCCATCGCCCGAACCGTCGGCTTCCCGCATTGAATCGCCTTGCCGGACACGAGAGGAGGTGCAGGGAACTTGCGAGACGACGACACATATGCATGCACGTACTGACGTACCCTATCTCAGTTCTCCACCCCCGCGCTTAGTTACAAGTTGATGACCCTCACTAGTTGCTGCCTTGCTGGTACTGCTAGGTAGTACCACGGCGAGGCTGTGCACGTACAGCTGCTTAGCTAGTAGTAGTACCACTTCACTTCAGTCGAAATGACCGGCAGAGTCCTGTGAGTCCATCCAACGCAGTAGCACTACGTACTACTTGTAGAACCCACCACATCTGTCTAGTCATTGGTTCAACAAAGTAACCTTGTTGGTGGTAGGTATTTTGCTCCACCTCTGCACGCCACGGCGACCCATATATGTTGCCCAGCCGAAGACGGCGATCTCGACCTCGCTCTGCCTTTTGAAGTTCTGATCGACGAGTGGTAGTAGTGGTAGCATCCATCCTGTTTTCTTTGTGGGAACAGAGGCTGCGGCGTGGCTGGGCGATCCCTTTAGACGAGACGAGGGAAAAGGGGAGGGTCCTTTTCCGTGCCGGGGCGGGCAAGCGGGCGCATCACTTTCTGTCACTCACTCCGGCACTCCGCCACCCGTCGCCTCGCGCCCCAGCTTTTCCTGCCGCCATGCACGCCCGCCTCGCTTTCCACTCCGGGTGGTGGACGCAGCGCGCCGGGGCATCGCGCGTCCCCCCGCCCGGGGCGGGAGTGAGACAGACACGGCGGAGCGGCGAGCGCGACCGGCCGACCCCGACCCCGACCCGTTCCGTCGTGGCCAATGGTGCAGGAGAAACACGCACACGCCAAGGGCAAGGCGAAGAGACGAAAGAGCGAGCATATATGCATGGCGTCGCTGTCCTAGCTAGCGCGGCACGTATGGTCCTGGGGCTAGCCGGCTAGGCCAGTAGTGGGCGCTTTAGTTGTTTGATGCGTCCGTCCATCAATCAAGCGCCTGTGCCTGCGACTTTTGGGGCCAAAAGGGGTTGCTTCCCGGCCCTGCCTTTCAAGCCCTCCCTCTCTTTCCCTCCCTCTCTAGACTAGAGGAATAGATTCCTGGAGGGAGGGAGCCCCGTTTCGAGGGCCTGGGTGGATAGATAGAGCGGAAAAGGTCCATCCATCCATCGATCGGTAGGTGCGTACGCCTCGCTTCCGTCGCGCCGGCGCATGGTTCCGTCCATTGTTTATGCGCCGGCGCGGCTACCGGCCTCGGCGCCCGCCCATGTTCGCCCGCCAGATAGAGTATACCCACATATACAACCAACCACGTTGTTCACGGGCGCAGGCAGGTCTGATCCGGTCGTGTCGCGTAAACCGGGGGCGGGGGCGCGCCGTCCAGCCGCGGTGCTCGTCCCGGTCAGAAGCAAGCATCCCTTTGGGCTACAGCGACGGCACTCGCCGGCCGTCGCCAACAAAAGCATCAGCCCACCCAGCAGGAGAGGAGGAAGATGACGATATTTTTCGGGCGCTCCAGCGAGGGTCTAGAAGCTCTGCGGATCGAGAGACGCAGCAGGAATAACAACACTGCCACCAAACCTAGCCAGCTCTTGTGCGTGCGTGTGCGTGTGTGTGGTGGAGCTGAGACGTCGCTGCCAACGCTTTAGGGGCGATCAGTTCCCCGCCCCTTTAAATTTGTCTGCGGGGCCCGCGGAGGTTCCCAAAGCACAGTCGTGACTTGTGCGCTGGGGAGTGCCGGCGTAGTGGCCTGCTGTTTTCGCCGCCACAGTGCTTGCCACGTTTCGACACCACAGCAAACCCTAACACAACGCACGCAGCCAAGCCAACCTCCCCCGCCTTCTCCTCCTTCCCTTTTCTCCTCCGCTTTGGTAAAAACAAATGTGCTACTCCTACCACTGCTAATAATAACCAATCATGTCTGCCGGCAGAACATGGTACAGTTGTGGTTAACTCGGCTACGGATTAGCTGGAGCTTTTGGGTGGGCATAGTAGCATGCATGCATGCATCGCCCGATTTGGCTGCTCGTTTCGCGGTATCTTCAAGCTGTCCGCGTACGTACGAACGTACGTAGGAAGGAGACGTCTGATTGAATAAAATCTTGTGCATATCTGCATAACAAACCTCATGTCGGCGATCGTACATATCTTGGGTTCACATGCTGCCCGAGTCTACGGTTTCTTGCGGTATCATGCGGACGTGCCAGTTGGTATGGTTGACAGGCTTTCGTGCCACATTACTTGCTTGCTTGAAAGGGCAACAACGATTGATTTCAAAAATATTAATTTAGTTTACACGGGGTGTAAAAGGTCTCCTTCACACAACTCCGAATTCTCTGAAAACAAGTTAAATAGTAATAAACTACCACCATCTTAGCCATGGTTGGACCCATTCTGCTTATTGATACTTTCTGTTACATGCATCGTGCATGTTAGATAAACTAGAGCCGTCTTAACCATGGTTGGACTCATTCTTCTTCCGGATACTTCGTGGTTAGATGTCACATGCATGCTGTTGTGGGGCCCAACAAGTATGCCATTTTTTAGATAATTACCGCATTTCTCTAAGGAGAAATTGGAGTAAATTCCATCTGTACCCGAGTTAACACCTTGTGACAAGTTTTACCAAATTCATAAAGTTTGTGCCACAATTTACTAGATTTAAGAGCTACATTTATCCGCCGTTTGCTACATTCGGGAATGGAGAGACTTTTTGACAAATATATCACCATCTCATTAGGTTTTGTTTCTCAAAAAGGAGACCCCAGGCTTCCGCACCCGTTGATGCACACAACTATATTCATTGATTAACGCAACAATGTCAAGCAAAGCTCAACATTGATGTTGGACGAATCAGTTTGAAAAAATAAGAATAAAACCCTATGTCATTTAGATAATGACTTGCCTCGCGATAGCATCTCCTAAAACCTACTACAAATGCTATGACATATGGTCGAACAATGAACAAAAATGTGACTTCTAGACAAAGCATTTGTGAAGGGATCCCCGCATGCACGCCGATGTTCACGGGTCAACCCCAAGGTTGCACTTGGGATTTTTCATTCTTGAAGCCGAGCATCAAGCCAACATCTTCAACAAGGGGACGACGCATGCATGTTAACATTTGCATGATCAACCCGAAAGAGGCGAGGTCACATGCTTATCACTCAGAGTATGTGCATACTTGTTGTTGAGGACGTCACTACCATCAACCATTCTGCTGGTTGAAGACGGCTCACTAGCTGGACACGGGTGCTATCAGATCATGTATGCCACCCACGCTGAGAAAAAACCGGAAGCGGGTAGAGGGTCTCGACGCCCCGCTTGCGGACACTGCCACATTGCTTCGTTCGTCGTCGATGAGGGAAAGAGGGACATTGGACGTAGGGTTATGACCAAATACACCCACCAATGCCGCCACCTTCTAGTTCCGTCGACCACATCCACGAGGCAACTGTCCTTGCGTGCATCAACACAACCCCAATCGATCGGATTAGGCCCTGGGAAGGGGACGGCGATGAGGGAGGGCGGAGGATGAAGACGCACATAGGGGCCTCACCTGCTGCAGTCCTTCATTCAGCTGCCATTGCGAGAGTATAAGGGTCGGGGCCTTGATTTGTAGTGCCCTCCCCGCAAGGGAGAAACAAGGTACTCGTTGCCACCTCCATCGATGTCCTATGGTATGCCGAAGGTTTTCTCTGGATAGGCGAGGGAACAGAGAGGGGAGAGAGGGGTGGCGGTTGGCGGTTGGCAAGGCTAAACACATGAGATTCGGACTATTTGCTCTGTCAATACATTTTGAATGCAAATCCCTTACTTTTCTGTACCATGGGTCTTCTTTGAATTTCAAACAATTGTCTTGTGGAGGGAGGGGGAGGGGGGGGGGGTTTGTTGGCACATGTGACGCCTCGAGTAGAACAATCTGCAACAAATATGTTGCCTAATTGTGTCTCTCATTTGCCACGTTGTCTCGACGAGCGGGCCATATTTGTCAGAAACACAATCCTTCTCGCGCCGTCTTCCTCTCCTACGAGCCTTGAATCTATTAAGGTCGGAAATTATAGCTCCTATTTTTTTAAACCATGACACAAAAAGTTAGATATATTAAACTTGTATCGTGTTACAACTTTCTAGTAAGTTAAAGAAGTTATAGTAAACTATTCCTCAAAAAAGATTTATTGTGGACTAAATGCCTTCGTCGTTGTATCTTTATTGTCCAGAGACCTCAGTGTACTTTTTTACTATGTTTATGGTATTTTGTACTTCTAGTGAACTGTTACAACAGATCAGAGTCATTTTCGAAAGAAAATAACTAATTGCCTTTATTCCCCAAGCTTTTGAGATTTTTTAAATTCAAGATAATTTCATAAGTGTGTTTTAGAGGTTTTGTATAATCAGAATTTTTGGTTGTGTAAGTTGTTGGATTTGCTTGAGTCGGATCCTTAGGATTTCTTTGCGCTCTACTTTGGAAGAAAGCTGTAATTCCTTTTTCTTGCCATGGGTGTCAAACACTTCTGGTCGCTAATTATTACTCTACTTTGGAGTATAGTTTTATAATAATCTCTCTATACAAATGTAATACGGAGTACAAATGATTCTTTTAAGAATATCCTATAAGATTCAATCTTGTGAATCAAATGACTACCATAAAGAAATCTTGATCTTCAAAAAACCGTTTAAACCAAAGATGCACTTAGGGCGTCTCCAACACCGACCCCCAAACCTCCCACAAGCATTCAGTATGAGCTGCTCGAACTCTGCCAGCCATCCAACGGTGTCCGGCATCCTATGTTGTCTGCTCCCGTTTCTATAAACTTAGTCAAACTTTACAAAGTTTGACTTTGACCAAATCTTATATGTAGACTAAAAATAAACAAAGGGAGTACTTATTTCATTCAAGAGAATTAGATGTGATTTTTCTTTTGAGGTTTGAATCATTAGGGATTGTCACAGTAGAAGTTGTTTAACTTGCTTGAGTCAGATCGTTAGGATTTATCTTCGGGATTGTCAAAATGTTAGATAAGTCAAATGTATGACTGGATTTGAGTTTGTTTGATTGCATCTCAGGAAAAAAATCAAGACTTTGGAGTCGATGTATGAAATGTAACACAAATGATTTCTTAGAAAAAAAATCTTATAGGATTTAATTATACGAATCAAGTGATCAACATAGAAAAATAATCTTTTTTTTAATTGTTTGGATTGCTTGCCCATGTGTCACATGATGAAAAAAAATCCTTTTAATCAACAGTCTTGCTAAGTATCAGTCGAGCGAGACTTCGTTAAATCTCAGACTCTCAGTCGATGCTATATCCGTGAGATCTTATATATTAAGATCCATGTAAAATTTTATTTTCAGTTTTTTTTCTTTTGTATGTTTTATTTGACTGAAACTTGATTAAATCTTAGTGGATTAAAACCTAGCCACCCCTTTAATCAAAGAGGCCTGTAGAGGATTACTGCGGTTTTATTTCGTTGTGCTCTAGGGATTCCACGTATGGAAGACTCTGTGACAATTGCCATGGACAACGTGCGCCGTAAATGTAAAAATGGTGTAAGGAGATGAATTGATCTGGACGCACCGAATAGCCGGGCCAAGCTGTCGACACCAAGTGCCAACACATGAATGATACAAAAACCTCTGCCACATGATATCTCGGCGCTGTCCAACCAGAGCGCCCTGCCAGGCTAGCTCCCCGCTTTTATTTATACGCCATCCCATGGGCTCTTGCATCAGTTGATTGCTGCTGCAGCGAGTGACCTCACCCCTGCCCACCTCCCCTCTCCTCCGTCCGTCCGTCCTTCCTCGCCCCCATCCAGATCGTCTCTGCGATCACGACACCCGGAGCAGCGCAGAGGCCATTGGCCGCCGCGAAACAGAAGCAGTGCGCTCTGCAGCTCCTCTATCCCCCACACAGATCATAACTAGAACAGTTCCCATTTCCAGTTTGGAACCGCCTCTCTCCTCCTCGAGCTGCGGATGAAGCGGCAGATCAAGAGGCCGACCCGCAGCCAAGAATCGCCAGAGCCAGGTATGACAGCTGAGATCTCCCTCTGTTTTTGGTGTACTTGCTGCTAGCTTGATGTTTGTGTGTACCATCATCGCTTTTGAGCTTAAATTTTAGTAGCGCAAAGTGTGTGCCCTTTTGACATATATGGAGCTTGCTTGCATCTACCACATATTCCATTTGCGTCGAGCGATCGGAATTGGCATGGGCATTCCTGCTCACCTTGCATTTGGAAGCATTTTGTGATCTAGGCAATTGTGGAACACAAGTAGTGATTCCTAAGGATCATGTGTGTGTGAGGACTAGGGAGAGATAAACACGAAAGCTAACCATGCTGGCATGCTGCAGGGGAGAAGCTGGCGTTCGCTGAGAAGGAGAACCTGCTGGCGGCGTACATGGAGCACGACGAGCCCGAGCTGGAGGAGGCCGACGAGGAGGAGGAGGAGGAGGAGCGCGCCATGTCGTGCGGGCTGGGCGGCAAGAAGCGGCGGCTGGCGCTGGAGCAGGTGCGCGCGCTGGAGCGCAGCTTCGAGACGGACAACAAGCTGGACCCGGAGCGCAAGGCCCGCATCGCCCGCGACCTCGGCCTGCACCCGCGCCAGGTCGCCGTCTGGTTCCAGAACCGCCGCGCCCGCTGGAAGACAAAGCAGCTCGAGCGCGACTTCAACGCGCTCCGCGCCCGCCACGACGCGCTCCGCGCCGACTGCGACGCGCTCCGCCGCGACAAGGACGCCCTCGCCGCCGAGGTACGTGCTGCCCCATTGCTGCCGCTGGTGCTGCCTGTTTGCCACGCGCGGCCACGTCGCTTGGTGGTTACTTATCTGTGTTCTGTGTCACGCGTTCAGATACATGAGCTGAGGGAGAAGCTGTCCACCAAGCCGGAGACGTCGGTGAAGGCGGAGGCCGCCGGCAATGCCGACGCCGCGGAGGAGCGCCTGCAGCAGGCGACGATGATCGGCGCGGCGGTCTGCAAGGACGGATCCTCGGACAGCGACTCGAGCGCGGTGTTCAACGACGAGGCGTCGCCGTACTCCGGCGCGGTCTTCGAGCAGCAGGGCTTCATGGGGTTCGGCGCGTCGTTCCTGGACTCGGCGTCGGCGGCCGCGGCCACCGCGGGCGGCGGCTGCTCGTCCCTGCCCATGCTGGAGCCCAAATGGCCCGGCGCGTACCCGTACGACGCGGGCAGGTCCGGCGGCTACGGGTTCACGGAGGAATGGCTGGCCGGCTCGGACGCGATCGGCAACGACGGCAGCGCGGCCTTCTTCTCCGAGGAGCACGTCTCCAACCTCAACTTCGGCTGGTGCAGCAGTGGCGCCGAGGGTTTTGATCTCCAGAGTTACTGTAAAAAGTGAGAAGGTGTCACTGTCCATGCAGCGACAGCGCGTACTTACTTTCTACTGGCTAGCGAGCTACCTTAGCCTAGCTAGCGGACGAGAGGGGTAGCAATGGTGGAATTTGATGAGAAGGGTGAATTGCCTGATGGATGGACCTCCCGCCCATGCATGGAGGGAGGAAGTAAATGTTACTAGTACTACAGTACAAAAATAACGGTCTCTAGCTAGGTTTAATCGATGGTGTAAAAAGTTGCAATCCAAGCAGCCGTCCCTACATTCTCCTGGTACCTTGAGTCCTGCCACTGCTAGCTGATCGTAACATTTTGGCGTGTGTCACTTCGTTGCGACAAAATGGTCAGAGTGCACGCCAATGGAGGGACGTACAGGTTTCAGACTGAAACACACTGCTCTGGGATAGGGATTCATGGAGCCGATGAAATACGCAGAAAATACTTTTTCTTGAACCAATTTGTTCTAACTTGCTTCAGGCATGGGTATTGGTGATCCGTCGCCCCGTCCTTGGTACAACTGCCGTCTACGGTAGAATTTCTTCTTCTTCACAAGCGTCTTTTAACAGCGCCATCTGAATTCATCGATTGATTGATTCAATAAATTATACTGGTAGATTGAAAAAAATTATACAAACACGAACAGTAAATACATTTGGTAAAACTGAAAGTTGCATCAATGGTTTCGAAAAGGCCGCATGATAGGAACCAAAGATCCCCAAATGAGCGGCTCAAGATTTTTGGATGGCTACTCTTCAAGGGCAGCCTTAATTCCAAAAGCAACCTCTTCCACAAGAACAACGGTGACGACGCTGCTTGCCCTCGTTGTGATGCTCCAGGTGAAGATGCCGTGCATATTTTCCTTTAGTGCCATTAGAGCAACTCCAATGAGGCAACCAATTTCGTCCGTTGCCGTTTGTTTGGATCGGCGCGGACAAAAAAACCGGTCAAACACGTCGACCCAAACGGACGCGCGTCCGCTTTCGTTCGTCCGTCGACCCATTTGTGGCCCATTTTTGAGCCTGATTTGCGTCGACGCAGACACAAGACGGACGCGCGCGCTCGCCCTCTTTCCTCACCGGTCCCGCTTGTCGGTGGCACTGTGGATTCACACCCTCGCCCGCCTGCTACGTCGCCGACGCCGCCGACCATTTTTTCAGTACATAGATAGTTCTAGCGTACACAGATAAAAGAAAAAGACCACTACTCATCGCTTTCTGACTCCGACTCGGTAATGTCCTCCTCCGACGTCTGAAGGTAGGCGTCAGCAAGCTGCTCGTCTTCAAAATCCCAACCCGACGTTTCTCGTAGCTTCAGTTTCAATTGAGCTGCCTACTTCCGTGAACGCTTGTCCTCCCGATAGGCGGCTCGCTCCCTCCTCCTCGCATCCCTCTCCGATCTCAATTGCTTGTAGAACTGGCGCTCGTCGACGATGTCCTGCGGGAAGCCTCCGCGCCACACCACCAAGGCTTCCACGTCCTTCTCTGCGATGGTGAGGCGACGCTGCCGCCTCCGGTGGACACGACGATCCTCGTCGGTGAAAAGCCGCGGGAGAGGCGCCAGATCCTGCGCCCGCTGGCTCGACACGTTGGGAAAATCCATATCCCGACGAGGCCACAGGAGGCGCCACGCCGCCGCGTCGTGCGCGCGGGCCGCCTCCTCTGCGGTGTCGAAGGTGCCGAGGACGAGACGTTTCTTGCGAAACCAGATCTCGGAGGAGAAGGTGTCGGAGCGGCGCTCGCGAACTCCGCGAAAATCCGAAGCGCCCAGGCGGCGGATCGACATGGTGGCGCAGAGGCGGTGAGAGTGGGCGGCGGACAAAGTGTGGAGGGAGCGCCTTCTTTATAACGAGCGCCGGCCGCGGCGCGCGCGCGAACCTTTCCCGTGCGCTGGAGTGCCAAAACCAGCATGTGCTAGGCCGCTCCCCCCCCCCTCCCCGCGCGCGCGAACCTTTCCCGCGTGCTGGAGCGCCAAAACCAGGGCAACGACATGATCTTAAACGCGCGCAGTCATGAAAAGTCGGCCCGTTGGGCGCACTGCCGACCCAAAACTAAAAAAGAACAGACGGCGGGCGGCCGGCCGACCCAAACGAACAAAAAGCGGACAAAAATGCCGTCCGTTTGGGTCGGCCCGTTGAAATTGCTTTTAGGCGGTTCAGGTTTGGATGGCCCTCAGTCTTCCCACACCCCACTCCATCGACCTCATTTGAGATGTTCGCACTCTAGACGACCTCGACAACAACATCTAGAACTCGCTCGCTATTTCCATCTTATGAACAATTTGGGACTCGTGAAACTCCCGTGTCTTCCCCAAAAGATCGATACCACCGCCACAACCCTTAGAGCAGGTACAATAAAATGACGTAGGCGGGCTATAATATCTTAAATAATATATTTTTACTTAGTTGCCAGAAAGAGAAGAGATGCATGCTACAAACTAACAGCCGGCTCCAATACACGCTTCTAGAGACTTTGTGAAAGAGGAAGATAGACCATGTATCAACAAAGCAGTATTTATTTACATCTAACTATTGTACCTGCCGGATGTAAACTTGACTATAAATGACATGGCAACATTATATAGCCAGCAACTGGCTTTACTTACTCTCTGGATTTGTAGAATTGAGAATGCCTCTAAAAAGGACGCAAGCATGGCATGACGACTGTACCTCTCCTCTCGCGCTAGGGCAAATCTGAAGGCGTTGTGGCAAAGAACACACACCGTTTTGTTTCTGCAAATCAAAGAACACACAACTCGCAAACCAAACAGTTGTATTGATGATTTGTTTTTGTATCGTTACAAAATAAGATCGTGAGCACACAAAAATGAAGTTGGAGAGCCACCAACCAAAAATGAAGTTAACACCACCATCACCGTTTTCATCGCCAAGACATGCCAATCACCGTAAAAATGAGAAATAGACTTAATCATTCAATTCTGTTTGAGGTTTAACATCACGTCAAATTCCCAAAAATATGCGCTTTCCGCGAGCATAAAATGTTAGTATGTCAAAATTTCATGGTGAATTTCCAGATTCAAATATTTTGGGCAGCTTATTAAAATTTGGTGAAATGTGTCTACAATGTTCAACTTTATTTTTAAATATTTGTTCATTTGGGTGAGCACCAAAATATTTATGCCTTCACAAATTTAAACTCTACTCTTGTACATCTTTTTGTTCCTTTTCTTTTGCCAATTCTGCGAGCCGGACGATGGTGAGGTGGTAAGTAGGCATTGCAAAGAAGAACAATTTGAAACTGATGAGACAACCCAACTCATTTCATTCCTTCTGCTAGGTACATTTCATCTCTTTTAGACACCTTCATTAAACAACAAAGATTCTGAGACACGACGATATTCATATTCCCCGTTGTTTATGGTAGGGATCAACAACTTTGCTTCAAAATATCAATATGTGCCATAAGAAATATGTCTACATTTGTTAATCTAATCATGCCAAAGTTGTTGAAGATTCATGGCATGTGCGGCAGCTAAGCGCCCGAGACTACGGGCTGGCTAGCATGTTCCCTCTCCACCAAACAGCTCAGCGATGTAACGTATCCTCTTAAAATATACAAGAAGAACATGAAGTGAGGTAGGAGCAACAACTACCAAACGCGGAGTTAACCAAAGGCAAGCAAAATCAGCCAACGTATACTTCACAGAATAGTTACACAGGAATGTACTCACTCCCTGATATCACTACCAATGTCAAAAAGCGTCTTATATTTTGATATGAATGAAGTAATATTAATGTCAACCTCACTTTCAGGTTAATTTTTTTACTACGGGCGTTTGGACACGTCCGCGGGCGTTTGAGGGATCGGATTTGCCAAGTCTGACTATAAATGCTCTAAAAGTCTTTGCGAGCCTCACATGGCAGAGTTGAAAAAACGAGGTTGATACGAAAAGACAGTCACATCAACTTTAACCTGAAAGAACACCCATAGTAAAAACAATTAACCTGAAAATGAGGTTGACATTCATATTACGCGTCCGCGGATAGTGACTGGTCACCCTTCAAAAAACGCATTCCACATCCGGATACCTCAAATTCATATTATTACACGCAACGTGAAACCTAATCTATGCGGAGCTCGGCCGGTTCCGCTCCCCGCCCGCCCAGCTCCGTCCTGGCCATGTTCGGCGGCCGACTACGCTCCTCAGAGTGTTGGGCCGGTCGCCGGCACGGTAGGTAGGGCATGGGACACGAGCTGGCTCACGGGACTCAAGGCCCTGCCGTCTTCCATGCCCTACTCTTCCTCGTCGGAGACCGGAACCCGAAAGGTGCCGGTCAAATTGATGATGGATTTGTTTGGGGACGAGCCGCCGACATCCACCACGATGCGGTTACGGCTTCCGGACTGATGCACCATACGAGGCGCCGGAGAATGCGACTCCGCTTCGCCGACGTCTGCCGTCGCGAGGGCTGCCGCCGCCTCCCGCGCTCGGTGCCTTGCACGGCGTGCACGCCGTGCCATGGCCTCGTGCGACGATGGTGCGTTCCTAATATCGGCGCGCCACCAGAGGGGTTGTGCGTCCGCCAGCGCGTTTGGACGCCAGGCGGACCGCACGACCTCCCGCGAGCCAGCTACGGCCGGCCTTGCGCCGGATCCATGCCTCGTTTGGGCTGACGCAATGGATTCCCGACAGATGGAGTCCGAGCGCAGCCGTCCACGGGCCTCCTCCCGGGCGCGGTAGAGCGCAAACCGGACGGCTATCTCCTTCTCGGGGCCGCGCGGGATGAGCTCGGAGTCGACGGAACTGGAGGTGAAGGACTCGGATCCGCTACCCGCCATGCCGGAGACGAGCTTGGGTGGCGGATGGGGAGTGAAGGGAGTGGAATGAAGTGGCTAGGGTTTGATCCTGCGAGCGGATGGGGAGGATTTTATGTGGGGTCGAATGGGCCAGCGTGGGCCGAGGCCGACGTGACGGGCGTGCTCGGGCGCGTCCGGACGTCCCATATCCGCTTCATATTTGGGCTCGATATCGGAGGTGCAGGTCAGTCCGAGTGTTTGAGGGCCGTTTGAGGATTTCGTCTGAATCAAAAAATCGTGACCGAACAATAACCGGGTGACCGGCCCGGATGTATGAGACGAGTTTGAGAGGTCCTGCCGTATATGCTCTTACGACTCGGTTAAACAAGTTAAGCAAGGAAAAGGTGAGACAGCTGCCGAACCGGGAAGAAACACGAGAGATGCTTCGTTTCCATTTATGGAAAAGACGAGAAAATTCAACCTTGCAGGTGTCATCTACTACCAGAAACGAAAGAAAATCACGGTTTCAGTTTAAAAATTTGTTTCGGTGGTTTTCAATCGTGTCAAGTCATCTCCATCCAAGGTGACCTGCAACTGATGATGATGCCAATGTTTGGTACGCGTCCTTTTCGATTGTAGGGCACAAGCATCGCAAATATATATAAAAAAGAATCATATTACTACACACCAGTGCTGATACTATCATACGCTGAGACGTCACGAAATAAAGACGAAAGGGACGGACTGCATCGCAGATCCGCTGCGGCGAAATTTCTTTCTCGGAAAGATCCGGCAGGAGCGCTACTTATATTCATTATTACACACCGTTTGATATTTTTTGGTGAAAACCACAGGCCAAACCTCAAGCGGACTACTCGCCTGCTAAATGTGTGCTAGCTTTATGAATGCTCACTGTGATCTTGAGCATGTACTCCCTTCGTTTTAAAACAGATGACTCAATTTTATACTAAATTTAGTATAAAATTAATACAAAGTTGGGTCATTTGTTTTAAAACGGAGGGAGTATTAGTGTATAGCGGCTTCTGCGTTTGAACCGTGTTTATGAAAAACATTGGCAATATTTTTGAAAACAACTTATGACATGGTCGTTATACACATCTATGATGCCACCTAATTTCAACTCCAATTATTATTATTATTTTACGGCAAAAATTTCCGATCTATTCATCAACTATTAAGGTAGTACAAAAACACTAGAAGTAAAAATTGCATCCAGATTCGTAGACCACCTAGCGACGACTACACGCACTAAAACGAGCCAAAGACGCGCCGCCATCATCGTCCTCCTTCATTGGAGTCGGGCAAACCTTCTTGTAGTAGAAAGTCAGGAAGTCAAATATTAATCTCAGCACGATAAACTTAAAAGACAAATCAAGGTGTGAATAGTGCCCCGGTTCTTTTTTTCTTTGGTGGGAAATATTTTTAATATATTCACCAAACATCAGTTAAGTACAAAGAATATCAGAAGTTATACAACCTTGGCCGTAGACCACATTTTTTCTCCTGAAAAGGAGGGTTTTCTACATCACCGCGATGCACACAACCTGTTTTATTATTAAAATTGATGTAAGGCAACGAGACCAAAATCATCCAAAAGATAGAGTACAAGACATAGATAACTACTATAGAACCATTATAAGATATGAAATCAACACCTACAACTAAGTCAACTTCTTCGCAGCAACGCCTTCAAAAAGGAAGGCCAGAACAAGGGTTTTCGCCCCAGACACGAAGCGGTGTTTCAGTCACCATCCTGATGACGGATCTTCCTGGAGTCCTGCTAGCTCGTATTCCACGCCATGCCGAAATGGCGCTAGCAGATGGGTGTAATATCTTACCATCATAAACCTCAAGCACTGGAATGATGACTGTAGGCTGTAGACCACCTAGCGATGACCGTAAGCACTGCAGCGAGCCGAAGATGTGCCGCCATCATCGCCCCCCCCCCCCTCCTTCACAACCATCAGGAAAGTCTTATTGTAGTAGACAGTCGGGAAGTCGTCCTACTAAGGCCCCGAAGAATTAGCGCATGAGAACAGCAACCGTCACCAACTAAGAGAAGGGTAGACCGAAATGATCCAATCCGTAGAAATGAACGTAGACCGGGTTCTTGCGGATCCATCAAAGACAAACAACAAGCAAATCCCGCGATATCCGCCAGAGACACTCCTCCATACACCCTCCGACCACATGAGACGCACCGCCGGGACATGGACTAGGGGGGAGAACCATATTCCATCTTTTGCGAGCCGCTGCCGCCTCGCCTCCCTAAGCAAGACACAAACCTAAAATAAACTAAGAACACCTAAAAATAAAGCAGGAACCCTTCCACCGGCAAGGGCTGGGATCCAGCATGCTTCCTTGGCCCTAAGGCCACAGGAGACGAGGCAGATCGGCGACAGCGCCGATGAGAGGTGGGAAAACCGTAAATGCGTGGGAGTCTCTCATGGAGGAGGAGAAAAACATTTCGATTTGTGGAGTACTTCACATATGGATATGAAAATTTTTGCACTTTTCCACCACCGCAACCTTCTGTACCCGTGAGATCCCATCTGGGGGCCTTTTCCGGCGTCCTGCCGGAGGGGGATTCGATCACGAAGGGCTTCTATATCAACACTATTGCCCTTCCGATGAAGCGTGAGTAGTTTATTACAGACCTACGGGTCCATAGCTAGTAGCTAGATGGCCTTTTCTCTCTCTTTGATTCTCAATACCATGTTCTCCTCGCTGTTCTTGGAGATCTATTCGATGTAATACTCTTTTGCGGTGTGTTTCCGAGATCCGATGAATTGTGGATTTATGATCAGCTTATCTATGAATATTATTTGAATCTCCTCCGAATTCTTATATGCATGATTTGATATCTTTGCAAGTCTCTTCGAACTGTCGATTTGGTTTGGCCAACTAGATTGATTTTTCTTGCAATAGGAGAAGTACTTAGCTTTGGGTTCAATCTTGCGGTGCTTGATCCCAGTGACAGAAGGGGAACCGACACATATTGTATTATTTCCATCGAGGATAACAAGATGGGGTTTTCATCACATTGCTTGAGTTTATCCCGCCACATCATGTCATCTTACTTAATGCGTTACTCTGTTCTTCATGAACTTAATACTCTAGATGCAGGCAGGAGTCGGTCGATGTGTGGAGTAATAATAGTAGATGCAGGCAGGAGTCGGTCTACTTGATACGCACGTGATGCCTCTACTCATGATCATTGCCTTAGATATCGTCATAACATTGCGCTTTTCTATCAATTGCTCGGTAGTAATTTGTTTACCCACCGTAATATTTTCTATTTTGAGAGAAGCCTCTAGTGAAACCTATGGCCCCTGGGTCTATTTTCCATCATATAGTCTTCTACTTTCCATCATATAAGTTTCCAATTTATTATTTTAGTTTCCTATTTACTTTCTTTGCAATCCTTTACTTTCCGTTCCATAAACCAAAAAAACCAAAAATATTACTTTACCGTTTATCCATTTCTATCAGATCTCACTTTGCAAATAACCGTGAAGGGATTGACAACCCCTTTATCGCGTTGGGTGCAAATTGGTGTTTATTTATGCAGGTATTCGGTGACTTGAGCGTTGTCTCCTACTGGATTGATACCTTGGTTCTCAAAACCGAGGGAAATACTTACTCTACTTTGCTCATCACCCTTTCCTCTTCAATGGAAAACCAACGCAAGCTCAAGAAGTAGCACTTGGCACTCCGCATCTTCACACCAGTGCAATCGCCATATCTCATGCTACTCCTTCGTTGCCCTTCCTCCTTTACCATTGTTTAACCTTCACATCGCTTGAAGGTCATTGAGCTGGTCTGCACAGAGGGTGTCACGCCCTAGCTATGGTTGGTGCTCCCTATGTAACTAGGCCAAGGGAAGATGCTGCATGTGGGCTGATTAGTTTAGGGCCACCCTATCGAGCTTGGTGAGGGGACTCTGGTGTGTAGAGTTCGTACCTAGTTGTCCAGAATCGGTCAAGTCGGTGTCCCCATTTTAACGGCGTGAGGCTAACAATGTTGGGATTTTTCGTGTTTTGTATGTTGTTTTGGCACACTCAAAATGTATGTTTTTTCATGTACACCTTGACTTTTTACTACAATAATGTTTAGTGTTTGTTGCGGAGGATGAATTTATGTCATGAACGTGCTTCATTGTAGTTATTTCTGTAAGTTGAACGTGTTACGATCATTTCAAAAAGATCGGTTGCAATCAACGTGAGGTTGCATATCTAGACTTTTCTGTTGCATGTGCATATTTGAATGTTGCGGCATTTTAGATGGTTTTAACAACATCACGGGGGAATATTGTGTTACATATACGTGTTAAAAATGACAAGGGTGAAGCACATGAAGATCCAGCCCTAAATTGGATCAGACGAATGTGTAGGCGGTCTAGCACTTGACCAACACCTAGTGTACTTTGCATTAGTTTTTTCGTTATAGGAAAGCTACGAGCCATCTTATTCCTATATTTTGAGAAAAGTTGTCTTCTTAACCATAGAGCTTTGCCGAGATGTGCCGAGATTTACTTGGTCCTGACCAATGCTAGTGCGAGAAGATGGAGCTACAACCCCAATCTAAGAAAGGAGAAATCACTAATTGAGAAGTACTCATTGCAAAGATCACTTTCACCTTTCCAGGTTGCGACAAGTGGCGCGCTGCATGTGCGCCATTTGTTGCAACCGGGAGTTTTCTCTTCTTTTGTAGATTCGTTTATTCAAAACATTTTATCTCTTAAACCGCGCGTTCAAATCTCGAACCGTTTTCATCGTTGGATTCCTCACGTCGAGATCTTCAAAACTAGATCCCATGTTGATAGGTTTTGACGAAAAAAATATTCAAGGACAAAACCGAACGGAAAAATCAAACCGGGAGCACGGATTTTTTCCCTTTCCGAAAGAGGCATGCCCGTGCCTCTCACAAAATCACAACCGTGCCTCTCGCGGAAAAAAAAGGGAAAACGTGTTTTTTTCGTTTCCGAGGCACGGCCGTGACTCTCGTGAAAGCACAACCGTGACTCTTGCGGAAGCAAAACCGTGACTCCCGCGAAAGGAAAAAAAAACAGAAAACGTGTTTCTTCCTTTCCGAGAGGCACGGCCGTGACTCTCGTGAAAGCACAACCAGTCTTCTCGCAAAAGCAAAACCGTGACTCTCGCGAAAGAAAAAAAAAACAGAAAACATGTTTTTTTTTCGTTTCCGAGAGGCAGGGCCGTGACTCTCGCGAAAGCACATCCGTGCCTCTCGCGGAAGCAAAACCATGACTCTCGCGAAATAAAAGAAACAGAAAATATGTTCTTTTCCGTTTTCGAGAGGCACGGCCGTGACTCTCACAAAAGCAAAACCGTGTCTCTCATGGAAGCAAAATCATGACTCTCATGAAAGAGAAAAAAATGAAAATGCGTTTTTTCATGCATAATATTTTTTTTATTTTTTTTATTGAAAAGCTAAGGAAGACCGGTGGAAACCAAAACGTCGAAAACCCCCGAAAAAAACCGTTTAAAAAGCCAAAAACGCGTGCGGAAAAAAAATCCAGAGGGAGCGCCCAGAGCGCGACACGTGGCGAATGGCAGAGAGCTCGCCAAGTGGTGCTGATCGTTGCGAGGCACCCGAAGGAGCACTCATTAACTAGTTGTAGTCCTATGTGCCGCCCAATGCAAGTCTTACTTGGGTTCGCCTCCAGGGAGGAGGTTTTGGGCTGGCTAGTAGCAATGGCTCGCCTGCCGAGGTCATGTTACTTTCTTTTTTCTTTTTTTCTATTTTCTTTACTTTTCATATTTAGAAATATTATCAATGTATATTACAAAAAAAGTTTACATAATTTTTAGAAAAATCTTGCATCTGAAAAATGTTATAGTTATTATCAATCATGATTCATAAAAAATCTTTTACCATTCAAAAAAAATGTTCTAACGTGTATTTAAAAACATATATTACAAAAATGTTAATCAGCTATTTCAAAAATGTTAACAGTGTGTAAAAAATATTTTTATGATATACGAAAATGTAAAATGCGTATGAAACTGCACACATGTGTTGAAAAAAACCCGAAGAAAAGAAAACCAAAGGAAAACAAAAACAAAAACATAAAACGAAATATGAAGAAAAACATAAAAAAATGGATAAAACCATGAAATAAATTAATATAAATCCAAACAAGAAACAAAGGAAAGAAAAAAGCTCGCGACCGGGAGAAAGCTAATGTAGCCAATGACACCGTACGAGCGAAAAACTCTTGAATACGCGAAAATGGGCCGGTCTGGTACTGTAGTGCGTGTATGTGAGCCCTATTATAACTCAGTACAGGTGATACGTAACGGCAAATTCTATTTGGCACTGCAGGCGCCCATTAACGGGCAAATCCTAAACGGCGCCCGCTGCGCCCGTTTCTTCAGGTTTCGCAAACGGGCGCACACCCCTCCGCCTCGCTGGGCCGGCCCGTTCTACTTTTTTTTTTGTTAAAACGCAAAAATTGAGCGGTGGCGTGATTCGAAACATGGTCGCCAGGTTTGTCGTACGCTAGGGTGAACCAACTAGCCACCACTACCATATGTGTTCGGTAACTGCTTTTTCCTTCATTTGTTCTTTCCTTTTCCTTTTTTTAGCAACAGTTCTCTTCGTTTTATTCTTCTTCTTTTTATTTTTTATTTTTCTCGGAACAGTTTTTGATTGGTTCTTTTTTCTTTTAACTAAATGCGTGAATATTTTTTGAAATTCATGAACTACTTTTCAAAAGTGGTGAACTTTTTAATTTTTTTGTTTTCAAAAATGCGTGAACGTATTTTATAATATTTGATGAACGTTTTTCAAATTTAGTGAACTTTTTTCAAATTTGATGAACTTTTCTCAAACTTGATGCATTTTTTTCGAAATTGATGAACTATTTTTCATATTTGATGAACTTTTTTCCAAGTCGATGAATTTTTTTCGAAGTTGATGAACTCTTTTTCATATTTGATGAACTTTTTTCAAAGTCGATGAACTTTTCTGTAACTCGATGAACTTTTTTCGAAGTTGATGAACTGTTTTCCAAATTTGATGAACTTTTTTCAAAATCGATGAATTTTTTGTTAACTTGACGAACTTTTTCATTTTGATGAACTTTTTCCAAATTTGATGAACTTTTCTCAAATTTGATGCACTTTTTTTGAAATTGATGAACTATTTTTTCATATTTGATGAACTTTTTTCAAAGTCGATGAACTTTTTTGTAACTTGATGAACTTTTTTCGAAGTTGATGAACTGTTTTTATATTTGATGAACTTTTTTCAAAGTCGATGAAATTTTTGGTAACTCGATGAACTTTTTCATTTTTATGTACTTTTTTCAAATTTGATGAACTTTTTCATGATTTTTTTCAAATTCGACCACCGATATTTTTTTCCAAAAGAGTTCATGAACATTTTTTAAAAACGATGAACTCCTTTTCAAATTCATGAACTGTTTCCCAAATAAGTGTACTTTTTAATTTTTAATGACTTTTGTATTTTTGAACTTCTTTGAATACATTAACTTTTTCGTATTTGTGCTTTTTATTTTAATACATGATCTTTTTTTGAATATGTGAACTTTAAATTTTTTGTTTACATTGAAAAACACATTTGCTAGAAATGTTTTGAAATAATTCAAAAATCAAGGCGCTACAGTAAATGATATACCTTTTTTTTGAGAAACCAGTAAACGATATAATTCTGCTATTAAAATGTTTGTCCTGTATTTAGTCGCCAGTATGTAGTTGGCTTTGTGGTTAGCCGTGCTCGAACGTTGTAGTCGCGGCGCGTGTTCAATCCACCAGATCGCAACTTTATTGTTTTTCTTTTGCGCTGCCTGGGAGCGAGCGAACGAAGTGTTGCTGGGCCGGCCCAAGTATCACTACCTTCGAGCGCCAGTAATCAGAAACGGCGCTGAGAGCGCCGGTTAGGAGCTCCCGTTAGCAGCAGCCATCGTGATTTCCAGATTTAAAATGGCGGGCCTCTGTACGGCCTATTGAGCACATATTTCTTCAATTTCATAATTTAAAATAACAGAGACACAAACAGTGGCGGAGCTAGATGCTGATTACGCCTAGGGCTATGCTATGTTGAGTGATAAACTTCAATGATTTTCTATGCTTTGCATGAAGAAATTACAAAGGAAGTTGTTTCTAGGCCTGGGGCTATAGCCCTAGCTGCCCCAGACCTATCTCCGCCACTGGACACAAATAACTCAGATTAAATATGTATAAAAAGTTGATTTAGATATTTTATATATGAACATAACCAATAGTTATATGTCTTCATAATTTTTTGAAATTAGCACGACGCCCGGGCGTTGCCACGGAGCCATTGGCTTAGCAGGTGGTCAAATAACATTAGTGTTGTTTGTGGCCGTTGAGTGATTTACGGTTAGAAATGATAACAAAAATATGGTGAGAGTCATGCGGCGTTAGAGAATTTGAAATGACCATAATAGGTTGGGAAGAGAAACTAAAACCAAGTTGAAGTTATACTTTTGTGTTTGTTATTTGTGCCTTTTAAAAAATGTTGGTTTTACATGAAAGTATTGTATTTTTTTATTTATGATAGAGCCCACACATGAGTTAAATATATTTGTCTATATATCTCTTGAAAGGTTGCTAGTTCTACGTATGGGATCTGTGTATTTGTTTGTTTAGAAAGGATGTTGGGCCCATGAATGAACTCAGCACCAACTCCAATCTTTATAAGTAGGAAGGATAGTTTACGAAAACACTTCGTTTCAGCCAATGGATCGTGCAACCGTGTCTTCGTGTGTATGTTTCTGTAATTTTTTGTACAACATTATCTTTGTTGCAAAATTAATTTTGGCGACCACGCCCATGTTGTAAAAAAGTGAAGACAAAAACAATTCCGCAATATTATCTTTGTTGCAAAATTTTCTTCCATAACAACACCCATGTTACAAAAAACTAAAGACAAAAAATAATCTGCAACATCACATATGTTGCAATGCAAAGGTGTGCAACACTACCCTTGTTGCAAGGTTGGAATGATGATGAAGGTTGGATGGCACAAAATCTTACGGCTACAGAGGCGGTGGATCTTGTAAAAAGATCTGCCAGCCGACGGTAGCATGCCCCAATAGTTTGCGAGCAGATCATGAAAATGCTCATGTACATAAAAAAACGTCTCCATAAGAGTGGCTAAGCATCGGTGTTTTTCTTTACCAGTGAAAACAGTAGGAGAGGCTCATACACTACTAGGCAAAATCTTATACACAGAGATATAGCAGTAGTGCTGGTCAAAACTAAGCGCTACTGCTACTTAATAGTAGCGCTTGTCACGAAAGCACGCTACAACTATAGTTGTAGCAGTAGCGCGTCTGCCCAGAAAAACGCTATTGCTATAATTCCCACACTGTTGCCGGTAGGCTAGGAATAGTAGTAGCGAGCTTAAGGGAAACACGCTATTGCTAAGTACCTTGTAGCACCGCGTTTCTGTTGTAGAGCGTTACTGCTAAGAAAAATAAGATAAGTAGAAGAATAATTTAAAAAAGTAAATGAAAATGAAAAAAAAGAAATAAAAAAGAAATAAAAAATAGTGGAGAGAGGCATAGCAGTAGCGCTTGTTCTCAAAAAACGCTATAACTACAGTAGTGCGTTTTGTGTTCCCGCGCTATAGCTAAGTTCCTTAGATAAAAAGAAAAGAAAAAGGAAAATAAATAGCTACTTCTGGTAGCAGTAGCGCGTTTTGGCTAGAAGCGCTATAGCTAACTTAGCAGTAGCGCATTTTTCCTACCAGCGCTACTGCTAGTTTGACTTGACCACGTGCGGGCTCAAAATTTTGCTAAGTCCTTTCCCCCTTCTCCCTCCTATTTCCTCAACTCCCCCAACTCCTCTGCTGCCACCGTCGATCGCGCACGCTCTCGACCTCACCGTCGCCGCCCGAGGCCGCCCTCAACCCCATCGCCGACGTCCGAGGCCGTCCTCGACCTCACCGTCTCCACCCTCGACCTCACCACCGCCGCCCGAGCCCGAGCCCGAGCCCGCCCTCGCCGCCGACTATAAGGCTCTCCCTCTCCTCTCCCCTGCCCTCCCCCCTCTCTCTCTCTCTGGTAGGGCAATTCATATGTTGCTGCTTGATGATGTTCATATATATGAACCCTATGTGTTCATATGAACCCTAGATTTGTTTAGGGCAGTAGGCATTTTTTTAGCATTTAGGAAAAAAGATGAGCAATTCTTGTTAGGAAATTAGCTAGGGCAAATTTTGATGAAAATGCCTAAACAGTATTTCCATTTAGCTTTAAATTAATAGAGGGTATATAAATTATAGTAGCATTTAGCTTTAAATTAATAGAGGCTATAAACAAAAAAATAGTAGCATTTAGTTATAAAAAATTATTTGGACTATGGACCTGAATCTAGTCCAAATTTCATTCAAATGAAATTTGAATTATTTGGACTATGGACCTAAATATTTTTAAAGAAATTGGGTGTAGGTACTATGATCTTCCTGTGGAAATTTTGGTAAGGTCAGAAGTGTTAGAGAAAATGGAGTTCCGTTGCAATTTCTAATAAGGTCAAGTATTGTTGGAATATTTGCTCTAAAACAATTTGTATGAAAAGAAAATAATGTGTGTGTGAGAGGAATAGCTAGAACAGAATTTGAGTTCTGTCCTAGGCAGAGAAGTGTTTAGTGAGGTCATTTTGCAAAGGTTTTTGATTTTTGAAAAGACCACTATTTTTCAAGGAAAAGAATTTAGGCAAGTTTTATTTCCTAGACTTTTATTGTTGATTATTTCTTTTCATTGAAGTGGTCATGTTATATCTTTTCATTGAAATGGTTCGATTGTGCCCAAGTGGCCTTTTGTTGTTTCCAGTGTATGAAGCCGAGTGGCCTATGTTTTGCCGGAATGTTGATTCATTTCTGTTCCGGCAAATTTCAGGTGCTCTATTTGTCCACTTTTTAGCAAAGGTCATGCCGAGATTTTCCGTGGATTTCGGCATGACTTGTACTACAAACTAGGACATATCGAGTGCCCGGGATTTGCCGCACCGGGAAGGAATCAACGTTCCTACAAAACATAGGCCTTTTTATGTCGTTATTCATTTTATTAGGTCTAGAATTAATTGACTAGATTTAATCGTAGGAAACTGGCTAGCAACGATGAAGGATAGGGTTCTGGTGATTGCGACAACGTCTACCGGGCGGCTGACGGATTTTTGAACCTTGCCGACGATCAACTGTTGTTGTTGCTGGGCCCACCTGTCACATCAAAGACTGAGACCGACATCGAGACCGGCGCTGAGACTGAGATCGGCGCCAAGACCCGCACCGAGACTGGCAGAGCCAGTATAGAACTAAAACCAAAGAGGCAACAACCCTAAACCAGCTCATCACTACTAGAGTGGTGGTCACGGAGGTGGACGAGGGCAATTTTGAGCCAAAAAGCCTGAGGAAGCGCGATCGTGCTACGACAATCAAATAGGCTGCATCGTACGGACAGCCGCCACCATCAACGATGAGAAACTAAAGAAGATAGAAAATATTAGGCCCTCCCTCCTAAAGAAGCTGCACTAGATATTCTTGTTCCCGGGCTGGGATGAAAAGAAATATACTGATCCAGATAAAGACCTGACAATGAAGAAGATAAACAAATGTGCCATGACCAAGTTTAGCGGCGCGTTGGCCGCCTGGAAAGCAAAGGGTGAAACATCGGATCATCAACAAAAAGGAACCCTACTCCAAGATTGTAAAGGATAATCCGACAATCATGAAACAGCAGTTTGAAATATTCAAGGCGACTTGCGATGCCGAAGCTGCCAAAGAAAAGTCGAAGTACATGAAGGGGATTCAATAGAGGAACATGGGGTGCCACCACCTCGGAAGCTGTGGTTACACGGGGAAGAGGTCCATATGGGCCAAGGAGGACGCGGAACGCGAAAGTCTGGGCATCACATACCCCTTGGCGGAGTTCACCGTCCCGTAGGAGCGTGACGTCCTCAAGGCCCGGTACCATTGGGACCCATTCAAGAAGGTTTTCGAGACGGACCCAGTCACGACAGGGTTCTTGAGACTGCTGGTATTTTTTAGTTTTTGATCAATTCGACTGCATGTTTAATCATATTTGTAAATGATCCTTGTTCCTTTTGCAGAGAGAGCATCACAGGATTGCGGCCGAAAGCGACTCGCCGTATGAGGCGTTGGCGAGGCCCAAGTGGGACACCCCATTCAACCGGGCATTGAACATATTGAAACGACTCCCGGTGGACACTCGGCCGTTGTATGGACGCGTGCACGGTGTCGGAGACGGCGCCACATGGAAAAAGTACTACCGCAAGACCACGGAGGAGAGAAATTTAAGACGGAGGTAAACTGAAGAAAACATCGGCAAGAAGGTTGAGATTGCGGTTGAGAAGAAATCAGCTGAGACAGTCGTAACAGCGGTAGCTGCCGCAAAACAGGCGATTGCAGATTTGTCTGGTGGCTTGGTTCCGGCCTTTATTGGTTGGAGCAGGCAAAATCCAAAAAAAATGTAGCGGACTTTCCCCTTGCCGACTTCTTCGGGAGAAACTCGACTAGCGTTGCACCAGCACTTGCACCTGCTCCCACACCAGCTCCTGCACTGGTTCCCGCACCTGCTCATAGCAGCCCGTTCTCCATCTCGAACGTGCTCGGCGGTGTTTCGTCTTTGGCTGAGCTCGACACCCTCACGGTACCTGTCACACCGAACCTCTTCAATAAATGTATAATCTCCCGTTTCCGTTGTCTTTCGGATGTCTCACGTCACAGACATGTCTTTGGAGGCCGACGTAACCCCGTGCACCATATTGTACACCATCAGCGACCAGAAGGTGGACGTGGGGAAGGCAACGATAATGAAGCCGAAGGAACCATTGTTCCACAGCCGGCCGATCCCCCCTGACATCTTCAAGGTTTCCGTGGCCAGTGTCAAACCGGGCCACGATAATTTGGCTCCTCTAGTACTAGGGGGGATGACGACGAGACCCCGTGGCGGCTTGGCGATTGCAAGGGGTGGGTCTTATTGTGGCCAAAGAGTCTGCTTCATCTGGAGGCGGCTGGGAGTACACCCACGAGCACGCAGCCTCAGCAAGGTATGAACATCCACACCCCACCCAATTAGCGTCGGCTGTCGTGCTGGGTGATAGCGGACGGGGTGAGGAAGATGCTCCATTAGTCGCTGATGACGTCACCATAGATGAGGACGACGATGACGATGACACTCAACAGTATGAGTACTCAGGGTTTGAGCGTCATGAGTCGGTGCCTGAATTGCCACCTCCGGAGGCTAAACGTATTATAGACGACCTTCTGGTAGCAAAGAAGCATAGTAAGAGACCGAGGAAAGGCAACAAAGCTACTTCTATGATCCAGCCGCCTCAGCAACCTCGGGTTCAAGACCGTATACCTATCCCTGGTGCGGCAAAATGGCATATCCCCGGTGAACCAATCCTACCTAAGGCAGCGATACAGGCCACATACGGCGATCTAAGGAGACTTCATGACGATGTGCTGCGGAGAGAGAAAAGCCTCATCGCCTCGGAGAATCCAGGATACCCACTCTACGTGGTTAACGTGCGAGGGCAAAGGTCGTACGTCGACACATTCCCCGCAGAGAAGTTCTTCCTTCGATTCGATTACATCTTCGACATGTTTCACTTGAGGAAGCTGGATTTTACGTTTGTCCGCCTCTATGCCTTGTACATGAACTACATCATCGGGATTGAGCAGATACCTTATATCTGTTCGCTGACCCATACTTCATGCACGAGGGCTTCTTGGCAGTCTGCACAAAGCACCATGAATACGCGAGGGACTACATCATCAATTTTATGGTCGCCAATAAGGACAAGGAGACGATTCTCGTGCCTTATCATCCCGTGTAAGTCATCCGCGTAGATATCCTTCCTTCGATTTCAATCATACATTTGCACGATGGAGGCTAATTAATTGGAGGTGTACTTATTTTGCACAGTGGCGGGCGCGCCGTCCTCATCATCCTTTACCGCCGGTACTCCCACACTCTTTACTTGGACTCATCGAAGAACATGAACAAAAAGGATTACACCCACATCAAGTCTGTTCTCTATAGTGCTATATTTTTCTACGGTGTATGGGGTGGAGAGATCAAGACCAAGAACAAAAGGGACGGCAGGCCCTACTTCGGCCATAAGACCAACTTCTGCTGTATCCAGCAACCGAGCGATACTCTTAGTGATGGATTCTATGTCCTACACCACATGCTGGAGTACAGACGAGATCAGCAGAACCTCCACATGTCACCTACATCTGGCGATGCCCATATTCTACAATGGGAAAAGAACGTAGGAGATATCCCGGATCATTGACTTCGAACCAAGTTCTATCACATCTAGCATGAACTTTCCCAAATCATCATGAAGGAGGTCCTCGAAAAAACAGGGATGTTCTATGAGGAAGGGCAAATGTCGTGGGAAGACGCCCGAACACGCGTAGCCTCTCAGCATCTCGACCTGAAGCCTTTCACTAAGCTCGGGGACTATCTCCCTGACTTGGATGGATGGCACGACATGTTGGAGTGATTGTCGATATATGACAATGTGTCCATTTATTCCATACTTTCTGTATGACGAAACTTTGAGTTATGCACGACAGAACTTTATTTGTGATGTAATTAAACCGTCCTCCTCGACTAGCGAAGATCACTTTAGTTAGGGCATTTTGGGTACGATGAACTTTGTTATTTATGCTTATGATATGTTGCTTCTATTTTTGCCAAGTCTGTCTCTTTTTGTTGCTCAACTATATATGTTGCATATCATCGACTCATGCGACAATGTAGGTGCATAGATCATCGATGGCGAAGAAGTGCTATACCAGGAGTATACGACGAGTGGCCGGAGTGTCAGGCCCAGGTGTACCGGTTTTCGGTTTCCGACCAACAGCCAGTAGTTAGTTTAGGTTCACGCTAGTGCGAGAGAGGGATACAAACTCATGTACTGCATAGTTCCGCTCTCACTCATAGTGATAGCTCTTCTCGTGTATATCATTGTTTAGATGGATGATGATGTAGTTGCAAGTAATCGAGACTTGTATCGCTAATTTCGAGATGATGACGAGAGACCACTTTGTGTTGAATGATGATTATGATGATGACACGTGGGCCCCTCGCAGCTCCACCGACCTACTTCTTTCGCCTATATATACTCTTATACCTTGAAACCTTTAGGGAGAGGCACGAAACACCTTTTCCACCACCGCAACCTTCTGTACCCATGAGATCCCATCTTGGGGCCTTTTTCGGCGATCTGCCGGAGGGGGATTCGATCACGGAGGGCTTCTACATCAACACCATAGCCTCTCCGATGATGTGTGAGTAGTTTACCATAGACCTTCGGGTCCATAGTTATTAGCTAGATGGCTTCTTCTCTCTCTTTGGATATCAACACAAAGTTCTCCCCCTCTCTGGTGGAGATCTATTCGATGTAGCTCTTTTTGCGGTGTGTTTGCTGAGATCCGATGAATTGTGGGTTTATGAACTTGATTACCTATGAATATTATTTGATTGTTATATGCATGATTTGATATCTTTGCAAGTCTCTTTGAATTATCGGTTTAGTATGGCCTACTTGATTGATCTTTCTTGCAATGGGAGAAGTGCTTAGCTTTGGGTTCAATCTTGCGGTGCTCGATCCCAGTGATAGAAAGGGAAATGACATGTATTGTATTGTTGCCATCAAGGATAAAAATATGGGGTTTATATCATATTGCTTGAGTTTATCCCTATACATCATGTCATCTTGCCTAAAGCGTTACTCCGTTCTTATGAACTTAATACTCTAGATGCATGCCGGATAGCGGTCGATGTGTGGAGTAATAGTAGTAGATGCAGAATCGTTTCAGTCTACTTGTCACGGACGTGATGCCTATATTCATGATCATTGCCTTAGATATCATCATAACTATGTGATTTTCTATCAATTGCTCGGCAGTAATTTTTTCACCCACCGTAATACATGCTATCTTGAGAGAAGCCACCAGTGAAACCTATGGCCCCCGGGTCTAATTTACATCATATAACTTTCCAATCTACAAGTCTAGTCTACTATTTATTTTGCAATCTTTATTTTGCAATCTATATCACAAAAATACCAAAAATATTTATCTTATTATCTCTATCAGATCTCACTCTCGTAAGTGACCGTGAAGGGATTGACAACTCCTTTATTGCGTTGGTTGCGAGGCTCTTGTTTGTTTGTGCAGGTACTAGGGGACTTGCGTGTAGTCTCCTACTGGATTGATACCTTGGTTCTCAAAAACTGAGGGAAATACTTACGCTACTTTGCTGCATCACCCTTTCATCTTCAAGGGAAAACCAACGCATACTCAAGAGGTAGCAAGAAGGATTTCTGGCGCTGTTGCCGGGGAGATCTACGCACAAGTCAAGACATACCAAGTACCCATCACAAACTCTTATCCCTCGCATTACATTATTTGCCATTCGCCTCTCGTTTTCCTCTCCCCACCTTCACCTTTGCCGTTTTATTCTCCCTTTTTTCGTTCATCTTTTTTCGCTTGCCTCTTGTGTGCTTGTGTGTTGGATTGATTGTTTGTCACGATGGCTCAAGATAACTAAATTATGTGACCTTACCAATACCAACAACAATGATTTTATTAGCACTCTGATTGCTCCTCTTACCGATGCTGAATCTTGTGAAATTAATACTGCTTTGCTGAATCTTGTCATGAAAGATCAATTTGCTGGCCTTCCTAGTGAAGATGCCGCTACCCATCTAAACAACTTTGTTGATTTATGTGATATGCAAAAGAAGAAAGATGTGGATAATGATATTGTTAAATTGAAGCTATTTCCATTTTCGCTTAGAGATCGTGCTAAAACTTGGTTCTCTTCTTTGCCTAAAAATAGTATTGATTCTTGGATTAAGTGCAAAGATGCTTTTATCTCTAAGTATTTTCCTCCCGCTAAGATCATCTCTCTTAGAAACGATATTATGAATTTTAAGCAACTTGATCATGAGCATGTTGCACAAGCTTGGGAGAGATGAAATTAATGATATGTAATTGCCCTAAACATGGTTTGAATTTATGGATGATTATACAAAAAATTTATGCTGGATTGAATTTTGCTTCAAGAAATCTTTTAGATTCGGCCGCGGGAGGCACTTTTGTGGAAATCACTTTAGGAGAAGCTACTAAACTTAATATTATGGTTAATTATTCTCAATGGCACACCGAAAGATCTACTAGTAAAAAGGTTCATGCGATAGAAGAGATTAATATCTTGAGTGGAAAGATGGATGAACTTCTGAAATTGTTTGCTAATAAGAGCGTTTCTTCTGATCCTAATGATATGCCTTTGTCTACTTTGATTGAGAATAATAATGAATCTATGGATGTGAATTTCGTTGGTAGGAACAACTTTGGTAACAACGCGTATAGAGGAAACTTTAATTCCAGGCCATTCCCTAGTAATTCCTCTAATAATTATGGTAATTTCTACAACAAATCTTATGGAAATTTTAATAAGATGCCCTCTGATTTTGAGACTAGTGTTAAAGAATTTATGAATTCGCAAAAGAATTTCAATGCTTTGCTTGAAGAAAAATTGCTTAAGATCGATGAGTTGGCTAGGAACGTGGATAGAATTTCTCTTGATGTTGATTCTTTGAAACTTAGATCTATTCCACCTAAGCATGATATCAATGAGTCTCTCAAAGCCATGAGAATTTCCATTGATGAGTGCAAAGAAAGAACCGCTAGGATGCGTGCTAGGAAAGATTGCTTTGTAAAGCGTGTTCTTCTAGTTTTCATGATAATAATGATGAAGATCTAAAAGTGATTGGTGTGTCTCCTATTAAATCTTTGTTTGCCAATATGAATCTTGATAAAGATGGGACTGGAGATGAGTCAACTTTTGTTAGAAGGTGTCCCAATGATTCGGAGTTTTTAGATCTTGATGCAAAAATTGGTAAAGGTGAGATTGAAGAGGTCAAAACTTTACATAGCAATGAACCCACTATTTTGGATTTGAAGGAATTTAATTATGATAATTTCTCTTTGATAGATTGTATTTCCTTGTTGTAATCCATGTTAAATTCTCCTCATGCTTATGATCAAAACAAAGCTTGCATGCCTGCAGGTCGACTCTAGAGGATCCCCGGGTACCGAGCTCGAATTCGCCCTATAGTGAGTTGTATTAGAATTTTCTGTCCGTCGTAAACTCTATTATGACTAGGAACCTACTATTAAAATAAAAATTAAAGATCATGAATGCTATGCTTTATGTGAATTAGGTGCTATTGTTTCCACGATTCCAAAAACTTTGTGTGATGTGCTAGGTTTCTGTGAATTTGATGATTGTTCTTTAAATTTGCATCTTGTGGATTCCACCATTAAGAAACCAATGGGAAGAATTAATGATGTTCTTATTGTTGCAAACAGGAATTATGTGCCCGTAGATTTT